>NW_025727597.1:0-210600 GCF_021461385.2 Schistocerca piceifrons | reverse complement strand
GTTTCGTCGTCAATAAGACGGTCCATGGGATACAGTACTCATGAAGTGAAGCATCGGAATCTAAAACCGGTCTCACAGGAAAGGTTCAAAACATAGGCAGCGTGTAAAGCCAGCCGTCTTGTACTTGAGTCGGCATTGTGCCTTTTGTATTTAATTCCGATGCAATTTCTGTTTTTCATCGTCAATAAGAAGGTCAGAGGGATACAGTAAACCTGAAGTGAAGCATCGGCGTCTATAACTAGTGTCACAGGAAAGGTTCAAAACGTAGTAAGTAAGAAGAGTCAGTATCCTTGTACTTACGTCGGCATTTTGCCTTTTGTATTTAATTCCGATGTAATTCCTGTGTTTCATCGTCAATAAGAAGGTCAGAGGGATACAGTAAACCTGAAGTGAAGCATCCGAATCTATAACTAGTGTTACAGGAATGGTTCAAAAATAGACAGTAAGAAGAGTCAGTTTTCTTGTACTTAAGTATGCATTGTGCCTTTTGTATATAATTTCGATGCAATTTCTGTGTTTAGTCATCAATAAGAAGGTCAGAGCGATACAGTAAACATGAAGGGAAGCATCGGAATCTATGACTAGTGTCACAGGAATGGTTCAAAACTTAGACAGTAAGAAGAGTCAGTTTTCTTGTACTTAAGTATGCATTGTGCCTTTTGTATATAATTTCGATGCAATTTCTGTGTTTAGTCATCAATAAGAAGGTCAGAGCGATACAGTAAACATGAAGGGAAGCATCGGAATCTATGACTAGTGTCACAGGAATGGTTCAAAACATAGACAGTAAGAAGAGTCAGTTTTCTTGTACTTAAGTATGCATTGTGCCTTTTGTATATAATTTCGATGCAATTTCTGTGTTTCATCGTCAATAAGACGGTCAGAGCGGTACAGTAAACATGAAGTGAAGCATCGGAATAAATAACTAGTGTCACAGGAATGGTTCAATACATAGACAGTAGGAAGAGTCAGTTTTCTTGTACTTACGTCGGCATTGTACCTTTTGTATTTAATTCCGATGCAATTTCTGTGTTTCATCGTCAATAAGAAGGTCAGAGGGATACAATAAACCTGAAGTGAAGCATCGGAATATATAACTAGTGTCACAGGAATGGTTCAAAACATAGACAGTAAGAAGAGTCTGTTTACTTGTACTTACGTCGGCATTGTGCCTTTTGTATTTAATTCCGATGCAATCCCTGTGTTTCATCGTCAATAAGAAGGTCAGAGGGATACAGTAAACCTGAAGTGAAGCAGCGGAATAAATAACTAGTGTCACAGGAATGGTTCAAAACATAGACAGTAAGAAGAGTCTGTTTACTTGAACTTACGTCGGCATTGTGCCTTTTGTATTTAATTCCGATGCAATTCCTGTGTTTTATCGTCAATAAGAAGGTCAGAGGGATACAGTAAACCTGAAGTGAAGCATCTGAATCTATAACTAGTGTCACAGGAATGGTTCAAAACATAGACAGTAAGAAGAGTCAGTTTTCTTGTACTTAAGTATTCATTGTGCCTTTTGTATATAATTTCGATGCAATCTCTGTGTTTAGTCATCAATAAGAAGGTCAGAGGGATACAGTAAACATGAAGTGAAGCATCGGAATCTATGACTAGTGTCACAGCAATGGTTCAAGACATAGACAGTTAGAAGAGTCAGTTTTCTTGTACTTAAGTATGCATTGTGCCTTTTGTATATAATTTCGATGCAATTTCTGTCTTTCATCGTCAATAAGAAAGTCAGAGGGATACAGTGAACCTGAAGTGAAGCATCGGATTAAATAACTAGTGTCACAGGAATGGTTCAAAACATAGACAGTAAGAAGAGTCTGTTTACTTGTACTTACGTCGGCATTGTGCCTTTTGTATTTAATTGTGATGCAATTTCTGTGTTTCATCGTCAATAAGAAGGTCAGAGGGATACAGTAAACCTGAAGTGAAGCATCGGAATAAATAACTAGTGTCACAGGAATGGTTCAAAACATAGACAGTAAGAAGAGTCAGTTTTCTTGTACTTAAGTCGGCATTGTGCCTTTTGCATTTAATTCCGAAGCAATTTCTGTGTTTCGTAGTCAATAAGAAGGTCCATGGGATACAGTACACCTGAAGTGAAGCATCGGAATCTAAAACCGGTCTCACAGGAAAGGTTCAAAACATAGGCAGTGTGAAGAGCCAGCCTTCTCGTACTTGAGTCGGCATTGTGCCTTTTGTATTTAATTCCCATGCAATTTCTGTGTTTCATCGTCAATAAGAAAGTCTGAGGGAGACAGTAAACCTGAAGTGAACCATCGTAATAAATAACTATTGTCACAGGAATGGTTCAAAACATAGACAGTTAGAAGAGTCTGTTTACCTGTACTTAAGTCGGCATTGTGCCTTTTGTATTTAATTCCGATGCAATTCCTGTGTTTCATTGTCAATAAGAAGGTCAGAGGAATACAGTAAACCTGAAGAGAAGCATCGGAATCTATATCTAGTGTCACAGGAATGGTTCACAACATAGACAGTAAGAAGAGTCTGTTTTCTTGTACTTAAGTCGGCATTGTGCCTATTGAATTTAATTCCGATGCAATTTCTGTGTTTCGTCGTCAATGATAAGGTTCAAGGGATACAGTAAACCTGAAGTGAAACATCGGAATCTAAAACCGGTGTCACAGGACAGGTTCATAACATAGACAGTATGAAGAGCCAGTCTTCTTGTATGTGAGTGGGTATTGTGCCTTTTGTATTTAATTCCGATGCAATTTCTGTGTTTCATCGTCAAAAAGAAGGTCAGAGGGATACAGTACACCTGAAGTGAAGCTTCAGAATCTATAACTAGTGTCACAGGAATGGTTCAAAATATAGACAGTAAGAAGAGTCAGTTTTCTTGTACTTAAGTAGGCATTGTGCCTTTTGTATATAATTTCGATGCAATTTCTGTATTTCATCATCTATAAGAAGGTCAGAGGGATACAGTAAACCTGAATTGTAGCATCGGAAACTATAAACAGTGTCACAGGAGTGGTTCAAAGCATAGATAGTAAGAAGAGTCAGTTATCTTGTACTTAAGTCGGCATTGTGCCTTTTGTATTTAATTCCGATGCAATTACTGAGTTTCATCGTCAATAAGGAGGTCGGAAGGATACAGTAAACCTAAAGTGAAGCATCGGAATCTATAACTAGTGTCAAAGGAATGGTTCAAAACATAGACTGTAAGAAGAGTCAGTCTTCTTGTACTTAAGTCGGCAATGTGCCTTTTGTATTAAATTCCGATGCAATTTCTATGTTTCATCTTCAATAAGGTGGTCCGAGGGATACAGTAAACCTAAAGTGAAGCATCGGAAACTATAAACAGTGCCACAGGAGTGGTTCAAAGCATACACAGTAAGAAGAGTCATTTATCTTGTACTTAAGTCGGCATTGTGCCTTTTGTATTTAATTCCGATGCAATTTCTGTGTTTCGTGGTCAATAAGAGGGTCCATGGGATACAGTAAACCTGAAGTGAAGCATCGGAATCTAAAACCGGTCTCACAGGAAAGGTTCAAAGCATAGACAGTATGAAGAGCCAGCCTTCTTGTACTTGAGTCGGCATTGTGCCTTTTGTATTTACTTCCGATGCAATTTCTGTTTTTCATCGTCAATAAGAAGGTCAGAGGGATACAGTAAACCTGAAGTGAAGCATCGGAATCTATAACTAGTGTCAATGGAATGGTTCAAAACATAGACAGTAAGAAGAGTCAGATTTCTTGTACTTAAGTGGGCATTGTTTCTTTTGTATTTAATTCCAATGAAATTTCTATGTTTCATCGTCAATAAGAAGGTCAGAGGGATACAGTAAACCTGAAGTGAAGCTTGGGAATCTATAACTAGTGTCACAGGAAAGGTTCAAAACATAGTCAGAAAGAAGTGTCAGTCCTCGTGTACTTAAGTCGGCATTGTGACTTTTGTATTTAATTCCGATGCAATATCTGTGTTTCATCGTCAATAAGAAGGTCAGAGGGATACAGTAAACCTGAAGTGAAGCATCGGAATCTAGAACTAGTGTTACAGGAATGGTTCAAATCATAGACAGTACGAAGGGTCTGTCTTCTTATACCTAAGTCTTCATTGTGCCTTTGTCTATTTAATTCCGATGCAATTTCTGTGTTTCATCGTCAATATATAGGTCCAAGGGATACAGTAAACCTGAAGTGAAGCATCTGAATCTATAACTAGTGTCACAGGAATGGTTCAAATCATAGTCAGTAAGAAGAGTCAGTCTTCTTCTACTTAAGTCGGCATTGTGCCTTTTGTATTCAATTCCGATGGAATATCTGTGTTTCATCGTCAATAAGAAGGTCAGGGGGATACAATAAACCCTATGTGAAGCATCGAAATCTATAACTAGTGGCACAGGAAAGGTTCAAAACTTAGACAGTAAGAAGAGTCAGTTATCTTGTACTTAAGTAGGCATTGTGCCTTTTGTATTTAATTCCGATGCAATTTCTGTGTTTCATCGTCAATAAGAAGGTCAGAGGGATACAGTAAACCTGAAGTGAAGCATCGGAATCTATGACTACTGTCACAGGAATGGTTCAAACATAGACAGTAAGAAGAGTCAGTTTTCTTGTACTTAAGTCATCATTGTGAGTTTTTTATTTAATTCCGATGCCATTTCTGAGTTTCGTCGTCAATAAGGAGGTCGGAGGGATACAGTAAACCTAAAGTGAAGCATCGGAATCTATAACTAGTGTCATAGGAATGGTTCAAAGCATAGACAGTAAGAAGAGTCAGATATCTTGTTCCTAAGTCGGCATTGAGCCTTTTGTATTTAATTCCGATGCAATTTCTGTGTTTCGTCGTCAATCAGAAGGTCCATGGGATACAGTACACCTGAAGTGAACCATCGAATCTAAAACCGGTCTCACAGGAAAGGTTCAAAACATAGACAGTGTGCAGTGTGCATTGTGCCTTTTGTATTTAATTCCGATGCAATTTTTGTGTTTCATCGTCAATAAGAAGGTCAGAGGGATACAGTAAACCTGAAGTGAAGCATCAGAATCTAGAACTAGTGTTACAGGAATGGTTCAAATCATAGACAGTACGAAGGGTCAGTCTTCTTATACCTAAGTCGGCATTGTGCCTTTTATATTTAATTCTGATGCAATTCCTGTGTTTCATCGTCAATAAGAAGGTCAGAGAAATACAGTAAACCTTAAGTGAAGCATCGGAATATATATCTAGTGTCACAGGAATGGTTCAAAACATAGACAGTAAGAAGAGTCAGTTTTCTTGTACTTATATCGGAATTGTGCCTTTTGTATTTAATTCCGATGCAATTTTTGTGTTTCATCGTCAATAAGAACGTCAGAGGGATACAGTAAACCTGAAGTGAAGCACCGGAATCTATAGCTAGTGTCACAGGAATGGTTCAAAACATAGACAGTAAGAAGAGTCAGTTTTCTTGTACTTCAGTCAGCATTGTTCCTTTTGTATTTAATTCCGATGCAATTTCTGTGTTCCATCGTCAATAAGAACGTCAGAGGGATACAGTAAACCTGAAGTGAAGCACCGGAATCTATAGCTAGTGTCACAGGAATGGTTCAAAACATAGACAGTAAGAAGAGTCAGTTTTCTTGTACTTAAGTCGGCATTGTGCCTTTTGTATTTAATTCCGATGCAATTTCTGTGTGTCATCGTCAATAAGAAGGTAAGAGGGATACAGTAAACCTGAAGTGAAGCATCGGAATCTATAACTAGTGTCACAGGAATGGTTCAAAACATAGACAGTAAGAAGAATCAGTTTTCTTGTACTTAAGTCGGCATTGTGCCTATTCTATTTAATTCCGATGCAATTTCTGTGTTTCATCGTCAATAAGAAGGTCAGAGGGAAACGATAAACCTGAAGTGATGCATCGGAATCTATAACTAGTGTCACAGGAATGGTTCGAAACATAGACAGTAACAAGGGTCAGTTTTCTTGTACTTAAGTCGGAATTGTGCCTTTTGGATTTAATTCCGATGAAATTTCTGTGTTTCCTCGTCAATAAGAAGGACAGAGGGATACAATAACCCTGAAGTGAAGCATCGGAGTCTATAACTAGTGTCTCAGGAATGGTTCAAAACTTAGAGTCTAAAAAGAGTCAGTTTCCTTGTACTTAAGTCGGCATTGTGACTTTTGTATTTAATTCCAATGCAATTTCTGTGTTTCATCGTCAATAAGAAGGTCAGAGGAATACAGTAAACCTGAAGTGAAGCATCTGAATCTATAAGTAGTGTCACATGAATGGTTCAACACATAGACAGTAAGAAGAGACAGTTAACTTGTACTTAAGTCGGCATTGTGCCTTTTGTATTTAATTCCGATGCTATTTCTGTGTTTCATCGTCAATAAGAAGGTCAGAGGGATACAGTAAACCGGAAGTGAAGCATCGGAATCTATAACTAGTGTCACAGGAATGGTTCAAAACATAGACAGTGAGAAGCGTCAGTTTTCAAGTACTTAAGTCGGCATTGTGCCTTTTGTATTTAATTCCGATGCAATTTCTGTGATTCATCGTCAATAAGAAGGTCAGAGGGATACAGTAAACCTGAACTGAAGCATCGGAATCTATTACTAGTGTCACATGAATGGTTTAAAATATAGACAGTAAGAAGAATCATTTTTCTTGAACTTAAGTCGGCATTGTGCCTTTTGTATTTAATTCCGATGCAATATCCGTGTTTCATCGTCAATAAGAAGGTCAGAGGGATACAGTAAACCTGAAGTGAAGCATCGGCATCTATAACTAGTGTCACAGGAATGGTTAGAAAAATAGTCAGTAAGAAGAGTCAGTTTTCTTGTACTTAAGTCGGCATTGTTACTTTTCTATTTAATTCCGATGCAATTTCTATGTTTCATCGTCAATATCAAGGTCAGAGGGATACAGTAATCCCTGAAGTGAAGCATCGGAATCTATAACTAGTGTCACAGTTATGGTTCAAATCTTAGACAGTAAGAAGAGTCAGTTTTCTTGAACTTCAGTATGCATTATGCCCTTTGTATTTAATTCCGATGCCATTTCTGTGTTTCATCGTCAATTCGAAGGTTAGAGGGATACAGTAAACCTGAAGTGAAGCATCGGAATCTATAACTAGTGTCACATGAATGGTTCAAAACATAGGCAGTAAGAAGAGTCAGTTTTCTT
Source organism: Schistocerca piceifrons (assembly GCF_021461385.2). NCBI lineage: Eukaryota > Metazoa > Arthropoda > Insecta > Orthoptera > Acrididae > Schistocerca > Schistocerca piceifrons. The sequence goes on along the minus strand of NW_025727597.1, from coordinate 203,451 downwards.
GTACTTAAGTCGGCATTGTGCTTTTTGTATTTAATTCCGATGCAATTTCTGTGTCTCATCGTCAATAAGAGGGTCAGACGCATACTGAAAACCTGATGTGAAGCATCGGAATCAATATTTAGTGTCACAGGAATGGTTCAAAACATAGACAGTAAGAAGAGTCAGTTTTCTTGTATTTAATTCGGCATTGGGCCTTTGGTATTTAATTCGGAAGCAATTTCTTGTAGTTCATCGTCAATAAGAAGGTCAGAGGGATACAGTAAACCCTGAAGTGAAGCATCGGAATCTATATTTAGTGTCAAAGGAATGGTTCAAAACTTAGACAGTAAGAAGAGTCAGTTTTTTTGTACTTAAGTCGGCATTGTGCCTTTTGTATTTAATTCCGATGCAATTTCTGTGTTTCATCAACAATAAGAAGGTCAGAGGGATACAGTAAACCTGAAGTGAAGCATCGGAATCCATAACTAGTGTCACAGGAATGGTTCAAAACTTAGACAGTAAGAAGAGTCAGTTTTCTTGAACTTAAGTAGGCATTGTGCCTTTTGTATTAATTTCCGATGCGATTTCTGTGTTTCATCGTCAATAAGAAGGTCACAGGGATACAGTACACCTGAAGTAAAGGATCGGAATCTATAACTAGTGTCACATGAGTGGTACAAAGCATAGAAAGTAAGAAGAGTCAGTTTTCTTGTACTTAATTCGGTATTGTGCCTTTTCTATTTAATTCCGATGCAATTTCTGTGTTTCATCGTCAATAAGAAGGTCAGAGGGATACAGTAAATCAGAAGTGAAGAATCGTCGTCTACAACTAGTGTCACAGGAAAGGTTCAAAACGTAGAAAGTAAGAAGAGTCAGTATCCTTGTACTTAAGTCGGCATTGTTCCTTTACTATTTAATTCCGATGCAATTTCTATGTTTCATCGTCAATAAGAAGTTCAGAGGGATACAGAAAACCTGAAGTGAAGCATCGGAATCTATAACTAGTGTCACAGGAATAGTTCAAAACATAGAGAATAAGAAGAGTCAGTTTTCTTGTACTTATGTCGGCATTGTGCCTTTTGTATTTAATTCCGATGCATTTTCTGTGTTTCATTAACAATAAGAATGTCAGAGGGATACAGTAAACCTGAAGTGAAGCATCGGAATCTATATCTAGTGTCACAGGAATGGTTCAAAACATTGACAGTAAGAAGAGTCAGTTTTCTGTACTTAAGTCGGCATTGTGCCTTTTGTATTTAATTCCGATGCAATTTCTGTGTGTCATCGTCAATAAGAAGGTCAGAGGGATACAGTAAACCTGAAGTGAAGCATCGGAATCTATAACTAGTGTCACATGAATGGTTCAAAACATAGACAGTAGAAAGAGTCAGTTTTCTTGTACTTAAGTCGGCATTGTTCCTTTTCTATTTAATTCCGATGCAATTTCTATGTTTCATCGTCAATAAGAAGGTCAGAGGGATACAGTAAACCTGAAGTGAGGCATCGGAATCTATAACTAGTGTCACAGGAATGGATCAAAACATAGACAGTAAGAAGAGTCAGTTTTCTTGTACTTAAGTCGGCATTATGCCTTTTGTTTTTAATTCCGAAGCAATTTCTGTGATTCATCGTCAATAAGAAGTTCAGAGGGATACAGTAAACCCGGAGTAAAGCATCGGAATCTATAACTAGTGTCACAGGAATGGTTCAAAACTTAGACAGTAAGAAGAGTCAGTTTTCTTGAACTTAAGTAAGCATTGTGCCTTTTGTATTTAATTCCGATGCGATTTCTGTGTTTCATCGTCAATAAGAAGGTCCGAGGGATACAGTAAACCTGAAGTGAAGCATCGGAATCTATAACTAGTGTCACATAATTGGTTCAAAACATAGACAGTAAGAAGAGTCAGTTATCTTGTACTTAAGTCGGCATTGTGCTTTTTGTATTTAATTCCGATGCAATATCTGTGTTTCATCGTCAATAACAAGGTCAGAGGGATACAGTTAAGCTGAAGTGAAGCATCATAATCCATAACAAGTGTCACAGGAATAGTTCAAAACTTAGACAGTAAGAAGAGTCAGTTTTCTTGTACTTAAGTCGGCATTGTGCCTTTTGTATTTAATTCCGTTGCAATTTTTGTGTTTCATCGTCTATAAGAAGGTCAGAGGGATACAGTAAACCTGAGGTAAAGCATCGAAATCTATAACTAGTGTCACAGGGATGGTTCAAACATAGACAATAAGAAGAGTCAGTTTTCGTGTACTTAAGTCGGCATTGTGCTTATTCTATTTAATTCCGATGCTATTTCTGTGTTTCATCGTCAATAAGAAGGTCAGAAGCATACGGTAAAAATGAAGTGAAGCATCGGAATCTATAACTTGTGTCACAGGAATGGTTCGAAACATCGACAGTAACAAGAGTCAGTTTTCTTGTACTTAAGTCGGAATTGTGCCCTTTGTATTTAATTCCGATGAAATTTCTGTGTTTCCTCGTCAATAAGAATTACAGAGGGATACAATATCCCTGAAGTGAAGCATCGGAATCTATAACTAGTGTCTCAGGAATGGTTCAAATCTTAGACTGTATAAAGAGTCAGTTTTCTTGTACTTAAGTCGGCATTGTGCCTTTTGTATTTAATTCCGATGCAATTTCTGTGTTTCATCGTCAATAAGAAGGTAGAGGAATACAGTAAACCTGAAGTGAAGCATCGGAATCTATAACTAGTGTGACAGGAATGGTTCAAAGCATAGACAGTAAGAAGAGTCAGTTTTCTTGTACTTAAGTCGGCATTGTGCCTTTTGTATTTAATTCCGAAGCAATTTCCGTGTTTCATCGGCAATAAGACGGTCAGAGGGATACAGTAAACCTGAAGTAAAGCATCGGAATCTATAACTAGTGTCACATGAGTGGTTCAAAGCATAGAAAGTAAGAAGAGTCAGTTTTCTTGTACTTAATTCGGCATTGTGCCTTTTCTATTTAATTCCGAAGCAATTTTTTGTGTTTCATCGTCAATAAGAAGGTCAGATGGATACAGTAAACCTGAAGTGAAGCATCGGAATCTATATTTAGTGTCAAAGGAATGGTTCAAATTTAGACAGTAAGAAGAGTCAGTTTTCTTGTACTTAATTCGGCATTGTGCCTTTTCTATATAATTCCGAAGCAATTTCTGTTTTTCATCGTCAATAAGAAGGTCAGAGGGATACAGTAAACCTGAAGTGAAGCATCGGCGTCTATAACTAGTGTCACAGGAAAGGTTCAAAACGTAGAAAGTAAGAAGAGTCAGTATCCTTGTACTTATGTCGGCATTGTGCCTTTTGTATTTAATTCCGATGCATTTTCTGTGTTTCATTAACAATAAGAAGGTCAGAGGGATACAGTAAACCTGAAGTGAAGCATCGGAATCTATATCTAGTGTCACAGGAATGGTTCAGAACTTACTAAGTAAGAAGTGTCAGTTTACTTGTACTTAAGTCGGCATTGTACATTTTGTATTTAATTCCGATGCAATTTCTGTGTGTCATCCCCAATAAGAAGGTCAGAGGGATACAGTAAACCTGAAGTGAAGCATCGGAATCTATAACTAGTGTCACATGAATGGTTCAAAACTTAGACAGTAAAAAGAGTCAGTTTTCTTGAACTTAAGTCGGCATTGTGCCTTTTGTTTTTAATTCCGATGCAATTTCCGTGTTTCATCGGCAATAAGACGGTCTGAGGGATACAGTAAACCTGAAGTGAAGCATCGGCATCTATATCTACCGTCACAGGAATGGTTAAAAACATACACAGTAAGAAGAGTCTGTTTTCTTGTACTTAAGTCGGCATTGTTACTTTTCTATTTAATTCCGATGCAATTTCTATGTTTCATCGTCAATAAGAAGGTCAGAGGGATACAGTAATCCCTGAAGTGAAGCATCCGAATCTATAACGAGTGTGACAGGGATGGTTCAAAGCATAGACAGTAAGAAGAGTCAGTTTTCTTGTACTTAAGTCGGCATTGTGCCTTTTGTATTTAATTCCGAAGCAAATTCTGTGATTCATCGTCAATAAGAAGGTCAGAGGGATACAGTAAACACTGAGTAAAGCATCGGAATCTATAACTAGTGTCACAGGAATGGTTTAAAACATAGACAGTAAGAAGAGTCAGTTTTCTTGTACTTATTTAAGAATTGTGCCTTTTCTCTTTAATTCCGATACAATTTCTGTGTTACATCGTCAATGAGGAGGTCAGAGGGACACAGTAAACCTGAAGTGAAGCATCGGCATCTATAACTAGTGTCACAGGAATGGTTCAAAACATAGACAGTAAGAAGAGTCAGTTTTCTTGTAATTAATTCGGCATTGTTCCTTTTCTATTTCATTCCGATCCAATTTCTATGTTTCATCGTCAGTAAGAAGGTCAGAGGGATACAGTAAACCTGAAGTGTAGCATCGTAATCTATAACTAGTGTCACAGGAATGGTCCAAATCATAGACAGTAAGAAGGGTCAGTTTTGTTGTACTTAAGTCGGCATTGTGCCTTTTGTATTTAATTAAGATGCAATTTCTGTGTTTCATCAACAATAAGAAGGTCAGAGGGATACAGTAAACCTGAAGTGAAGGATCGGAATCTATAACTAGTGTCACATGAATGGTTCAAAACATAGACAGTAAAAAGGGTCAGTTTTCTTGTACTTAAGTCGGCATTGTTCCTTTTCTATTTAATTCCGATGCAATTTCTATGTTTCATCGTCAATAAGAAGGTCCAAGGGATCCAGTAAACCTGAAGTGAGGCATCGGAATCTGTAACTGGTGTCACAGGAATGGATCAAAACATAGACAGTAAGAAGAGTCAGTTTTCTTGTACTTAAGTCGGCATTATGCCTTTTGTTTTTAATTCCGAAGCAATTTCTGTGATTCATCGTCAATAAGAAGGTCAGAAGGATACAGTAAACCCGGAGTAAAGCATCGGAATCTATAACTAGTGTCACAGGAATGGTTCAAAACATAGACAGTAAGAAGAGTCAGTTTTCTTGAACTTAAGTAAGCATTGTGCCTTTTGTATTTAATTCCGATGCGATTTCTGTGTTTCATCGTCTATAAGAAGGTCCGAGGGATACAGTAAACCTGAAGTGAAGCATCGGAATCTATAACTAGTGTCATATGAATGGTTCAAATCATAGACAGTAAGAAGAGTCAGTTTTCTTGTACTTAAGTCGGCATTGTGCGTTTTGTATTTAATTCCGATGCAATATCTGTGTTTCATCGACAATAAGAAGGTCAGAGGGATACTGAAAACCTGAAGTGAAGCATCGGAATCAATATTTAGTGTCACAGGTATGGTTCAAAACATAGACAGTAGGAAGAGTCAGTTTTCTTGTACTTATTTAAGAATTGTGCCTTTTCTATTTAATTCCGATGCAATTTCTGTGTTTCATCGTCAATGAGGAGGTCCGAGGGACACAGTAAAACCTGAAGTGAAGCATCGGCATCTATAACTAGTGTCAAAGGAATGGTTCAAAACATAGACAGTAAGAAGAGTCAGTTTTCTTGTAATTAAGTCGGCATTGTTCCTTTTCTATTTCATTCCGATCCAATTTCTATGTTTCATCGTCAGTAAGAAGGTCAGAGGGATACAGTAAACCTGAAGTGTAGCATCGTAATCTATAACTAGTGTCACAGGAATGGTCCAAATCATAGACAGTAAGAAGGGTCAGTTTTCTTGTACGTAAGTCGGCATTGTGCTTTTTGTATTTAATTCCGATGCAAATTCTGTGTTTCATCGTCAATAAGAAGGTCAGAGGGATACAGTAAACCTGAACTGAAGCATCGGAATCTATATTTAGTGTCAAAGGAATGGTTCAAAACTTAGACAGTAAGAAGAGTCAGTTTTCTTGAACTTAAGTCGGCATTATGCCTTTGGTATTTAATTCCGATGCAATTTCTGTGTTTCATCAACTATAAGAAGGTCAGAGGGATACAGTAAACCTGAAGTGAAGCATCGGAATCCATAACTAGTGTCACAGGAATGGTTCAAAACTTAGACAGTAAGAAGAGTCAGTTTTCTTGAACTTAAGTAGGCATTGTGCCTTTTGAATTTTATTCCGATGCGATTTCTGTTTTTCATCGTCAATAAGAAGGTCCGAGGGATACAGTAAACCTGAAGTGAAGCATCGGAATCTATAACTAGTGTCACAGGAATGGTTCAAACATAGACAGTAAGAAGAGTCAGTTTTCTTGTACGTAAGTCGGCATTGTGCTTTTTGTATTTAATTCCGATGCAATTTCAGTGTTTCATCGTCAATAAGAAGGTCAGAGGGATACTGTAAACCTGAAGTGAAGCATCGGAATCAATATTTAGTGTCACAGGAATGGTTCAACACATAGACAGTAAGAAGAGTCAGTTAACTTGTACTTAAGTCGGCATTGTGCCTTTTGTATTTAATTCCGATGCTATTTCTGTGTTTCATCGTCAATAAGAAGGTCAGAGGGATACAGTAAACCAGAAGTGAAGCATCTGAATCTATAACTAGTGTCACAGGAATGGTTCAAAACATAGACAGTGAGAAGAGTCAGTTTTCAAGTACTTAAGTCGGCATTGTGCCTTTTGTATTTAATTCCGATGCAATTTCTGTGATACATCGTCAATAAGAAGCTCAGAGGGATACAGTAAACCCGGAGTAAAGCATCGGAATCTATAACTAGAGTCACATGAATGGTTTAAAACATAGACAGTAAGATGAGTCAGTTTTCTTGAACTTAAGTCAGCATTGTGCTTTTTGTATTTATTTCCGATGCGATTTCTGTGTTTCATGGTCAATAAGAAGGTCAGAGGGATACAGTAAACCTGAAGTAAAGCATCGGAATCTATAACTAGTGTCACATGAGTGGTTCAAAGCATAGAAAGTAAGAAGAGTCAGTTTTCTTGTACTTAATTCGGCATTGTGCCTTTTCTATTTAATTCCGATGCAATTTCTGTTTTTCATCGTCAATAAGAAGGTCAGAGGGATGCAGTAAACCTGAAGTGAAGCATCGGCGTCTATAACTAGTGTCACAGGAAAGGTTCAAAACGTAGAAAGTAAGAAGAGTCAGTATCCTTGTACTTATGTCGGCATTGTGCCTTTTGTATTTATTTCCGATGCAATTTCTGTGTTTCATTAACAATAAGAAGGTCAGAGGGATACAGTAAACCTGAAGTGAAGCATCGGAATCTATATCTAGTGTCACAGGATTTGTTCAGAACTTACACAGTAAGAAGTGTCAGTTTTCTTGTACTTAAGTCGGCATTGTGCATTTTGTATTTAATTCCGATGCAATTTCTGTGTGTCATCGCCAATAAGAAGGTCAGAGGGATACAGTAAACCTGAAGTGAAGCATCGGAATCTATAACTAGTGTCACATGAATGGTTCAAAACTTAGACAGTAAAAAGAGTCAGTTTTCTTGAACTTAAGTCGGCATTGTGCCTTTTGTATTTAATTCCGATGCAATTTCCGTGTTTCATCGGCAATAAGACGGTCTGAGGGATACAGTAAACATGAAGTGAAGCATCGGCATCTATAACTAGCGTCACAGGAATGGTTAAAAACGTACTCAGTAAGAAGAGTCTGTTTTCTTGTACTTAAGTCGGCATTGTTACTTTTCTATTTAATTCCGATGCAATTTCTATGTTTCATCGTCAATAAGATGGTCAGAGGGATACAGTAATCCCTGAAGTGAAGCATCCGAATCTATAACGAGTGTGACAGGGATGGTTCAAAGCATAGACAGTAAGAAGAGTCAGTTTTCTTGTACTTAAGTCGGCATTGTGCCTTTTGTATTTAATTCCGAAGCAAATTCTGTGATTCATCGTCAATAACAAGCTCAGAGGATTACAGTCAACCCGGAGTAAAGCATCGGAATATATAACTAGAGTCACATGAATGGTTTAAAACATAGACAGTAAGAATAGTCAGTTTTCTTGTACTTAAGACGGCGTTGTGCTATTTTGTATTTAATTCCGATGTAATTTCTGTGTTTCATCGTCAATAAGAAGGTAAGAGGGATACAGTAAACCTGAAGTGAAGCACCGGAATCTATAACTAGTGTCACATGAATGGTTCAAAACATAGGCAGTAAGAAGAGTCAGTTTTCTTGTACTTAAGTCGGGATTGTGCTTTTTGTATTTAATTCCGAAGCAATTTCTGTGTCTCATCGTCAATAAGAGGGTCAGAGGGATACTGAAAATCTGATATGAAGCATCGGAATCAATATTTAGTGTCACAGGAATGGTTCAAAACATAGACAGTAAGAAGAGTCAGTTTTCTTGTACTTAATTCGGCATTGTGCCTTTTGTATTTAATTCCGAAGCAATATTTTGTGTTTCATCGTCAATAAGAAGGTCAGAGGGATACAGTAAACCTGAAGTGAAGCATCGGCGTCTATAACTAGTGTCACAGGAAAGGTTCAAAACGTAGAAAGTAAGAAGAGTCAGTATCCTTGTACTTAAGTCGGCATTGTTCCTTTACTATTTAATTCCGATGCGATTTCTATGTTTCATCGTCAATAAGAAGGTCAGAGGGATTCAGTAAACCTGAAGGGAAGCATCGGAATCTATAACTAGTGTCACAGGAATAGTTCAAAACATAGACAATAAGAAGAGTCAATTTTCTTGTACTTATGTCGGCATTGTGCCTTTTCTATTTAATTCCGATGCAGTTTCAGTCTTTCATCGTCAATATGTAGGTCCAAGGGATACAGTAAACCTGAAGTGAAGAATCTGAATCTATATCTAGTGTCACAGGAATGGTTCAAAACTTAGACAGTAAGAAGGGCCAGTTTTATTGTACTTAAGTCGGCATTGTGCCTTTTGTATTTAATTCCGATGCAATTTCTGTGTGTCATCGTCAATAAGAAGGTCAGAGGGATACAGTAAACCTGAACTGAAGCATCGTAACCTATAACTAGTGTCACGTGAATGGTTCTAAACATAGACAGTTAAAAGAGTCAGTTTTCTTGTACTTAAGTCGGCTTTGTTCCTTTTGTATTTCATTCCGATGCAATTTCTATGTTTCATCGTCAATAAGAAGGTCAGAGGGATACAGTAAACCTGAAGTGAGGCATCGGAATCTATAACTAGTGTCACAGGAATGGATCAAAACATAGACAGTAAGAAGAGTCAGTTTTCTTGTACTTAAGTCGGCATTATGCCTTTTGTTTTTAATTCCGAAGCAATTTCTGTGATTCATCGTCAATAAGAAGGTCAGAGGGATACAGTAAACCCGGAGTAAAGCATCGGAATCTATAACTAGTGTCACAGGAATGGATCAAAACATAGACAGTAAGAAGAGTCAGTTTTCTTGTACTTAAGTCGGCATTATGCCTTTTGTTTTTAATTCCGAAGCAATTTCTGTGATTCATTGTCAATAAGAAGGTCAGAGGGATACAGTAAACCCGGAGTAAAGCATCGGAATCTATAACTAGTGTCACAGGAATGGTTTAAAACATAGACAGTAAGAAGAGTCAGTTTTCTTGTACTTATTTAAGAATTGTGCCTTTTCTCTTTAATTCCGATGCAATTTCTGTGTTACATCGTCAATGAGGAGGTCAGAGGGACACAGTAAACCTGAAGTGAAGCATCGGCATCTATAACTAGTGTCACAGGAATGGTTCAAAACATAGACAGTAAGAAGAGTCAGTTTTCTTGTAATTAATTCGGCATTGTTCCTTTTCTATTTAATTCCGATGCAATTTCTATGTTTCATCGTCAATAAGAAGGTCCTAGGGATCCAGTAAACCTGAAGTGAGGCATCGGAATCTATAACTGGTGTCACAGGAATGGATCAAAACATATACAGTAAGAAGAGTCAGTTTTCTTGTACTTAAGTCGGCATTATGCCTTTGGTATTTAATTCCGATGCAATTTCTGTGTTTCATCAACTATAAGAAGGTCAGAGGGATACAGTAAACCTGAAGTGAAGCATCGGAATCCATAACTAGTGTCACAGGAATGGTTCAAAACTTAGACAGTAAGAAGAGTCAGTTTTCTTGAACTTAAGTAGGCATTGTGCCTTTTGAATTTTATTCCGATGCGATTTCTGTTTTTCATCGTCAATAAGAAGGTCCGAGGGATACAGTAAACCTGAACTGAAGCATCGGAATCTATAACTAGTGTCACAGGAATGGTTCAAACATAGACAGTAAGAAGAGTCAGTTTTCTTGTACTTAAGTCGGCATTGTGCTTTTTGTATTTAATTCCGAAGCAATTTCAGTGTTTCATCGTCAATAAGAATATCAGAGGGATACTGTAAACCTGAAGTGAAGCATCGGAATCAATATTTAGTGTCACAGGAATGAATCAAAACATAGACAGTAAGAAGAGTCAGTTTTTTTGTACTTAATTCGGCTTTGTGCCCTTTCTATTTAATTCCGATGCAATTTCTGTGTTTCATCGTCAATAAGAAGGTCAGAGGTATACAGTAAACCTAAAGTGAAGCATCGGCATCTATAACTAGTGTCTCTGGAATGGTTCAAAACACAGACAGTAAGAAGAGTCAGTTTTCTTGTACTTAAGTCGGCATTGTTCCTTTTCTCTTTAATTCCGATGCGATTTCTATGTTTCATCGTCAATAAGAATGTCAGAAGGATACAGTATACCTGAAGTGAAGCATAGGAATCTATTACTAGTGTCACAATAATGGTTCAAAACATAGACAGTAAGAAGAGTCAGTTTTCTTGTTCTTAATTCGGCATTGTGCCTTTTCTATTTAATTCCGATGCAATTTCTGTGTTTCATCGTCATTAAGGAAGTCAGAGGGATACAGTAAACCTGAAGTGAAGCATCGGCATCTATAACTAGTGTCACAGGAATGGTTCAAAACATAGACAGTAAGATGAGTCAGTTTTCTTGTAATTAAGTCGGCATTGTTCCTTTTCTATTTCATTCCGATCCAATTTCTATGTTTCATCGTCAGTAAGAAGGTCAGAGGGATACAGTAAACCTGAAGTAAAGCATCGGAATCTACAACTAGTGTCACAGTAATGGTTCAATTCATAGACAGTAAGAAGATTTAGTTTTATTGTACTTAAGTCGGCATTGTGCCTTTTGTATTTAATTCCGATGCAATTTCTGTGTTTCATCAACAATAAGAAGGACAGAGGGATACAGTAAACCTGAAGTGAAGCATCGGAATCTATAAATAGTGCCACAGGAATGGTTCAAAACTTAGGCAGTAAGAAGAGTCAGTTATCTTGTACTTAAGTTGGCATTGTGCCTTTTGTAATGAACTCCGATGCAATTTCTGTGTATCATCGTCAATAAGAAGGTCGGAGGGATACAGTAAACCTAAAGTGAAGCATCGGAATCTGTAACTAGTGTCACAGGAATCTTTCAAAACATAGACAGTAGGAAGAGTCAGTATTCTTGTACTTAAGTCGGCATCGTGCTTTTTGTATTTAATTCCGATGCAATTTCTCTGTTTCAACGTCAATAAGAAGGTCAGAGGGATACAGTAAACCTGAAATGAGGCATCGGAATCTATATTTAGTGTCACAGGAATGGTTCAAAACTTCTACAGTAAGAAGAGTCAGTTTTCATGTACTTAAGTCGGCATTGTGCCTTTTCTATTTAATTCCGATGCAATTCCTGTGTTTCATCGTCAATAAGAAGGTCAGAGGGATAAGGTAAACCTGAAGTGAAGCATCGGAATCTATAACTAGTGTCACAGGAATGGTTCAAACTTAGACAGTAAGAAGAGTCTGTTTTCTTGTACTTAAGTCGGCATTGTGCTTTTTGTATTTAATTCCGATGCAATTTCTGTGTTTCATCGTCAATAAGAAGGTCAGAGGGACACTGTAAACCTAAAGTGAAGCATCGGAATCAATATTTAGTGTCACAGGAATGGTTCAAAACATAGACAGTAAGAAGAGTCAGTTTTTTTGTACTTAATTCGGCATTGTGCCTTTTCTATTTAATTCCGATGCAATTTCTGTGTTTCATCGTCAATAAAAAGGTCAGAGGGATACAGTAAACTTAAAGTGAAGCATCGGCATCTATAACTAGTGTCACAGGAATGGTTCAAATCATAGACATTAAGAAGAGTCAGTTTTCTTGTACTTATGTCGGTATTGTTCCTTTTCTATTAATTTCCGATGCAATATCTATGTTTCATCGTCAATAAGAAGGTCAGAGGGATACAGTAAAACTGAAGTGAACCATCGGAATCTATAACTAGTGTCACATGAATGGTTTAAAACATAGAGAGTAAGAAGAGTATGTTTTCTTGTACTTAAGTCGGCATTGTGCAATTTGTATTTAATTCCGATGCAATTTCTGTGTTTCATCGTCAATAAGAAGGTCAGAGGGATACAGTAAACCTGAAGTGAAGCATCGGAATCAATATTTAGTGTCACAGGAATGGTTCAAAGCATAGACAGTAAGAAGAGTCAGTTTTTTTGTACTTAATTCGGCATTGTGCCTTTTCTATTTAATTCCAATGCAATTTCTGTGTTTCATCGTCAATAAGAGGGTCAGAGGGATACAGTAAACCTAAAGTGAAGCATCGGCATCTATAACTAGTGTCACAGGAATGGTTCAAAACACAGACAGTAAGAAGAGTCAGTTTTCTTGTACTTAAGTCGGAATTGTTCCTTTTCTGTTTATTTCCGATGCTATTTCTATGTATCATCGTCAATAAGAAGGTCAGAGGGATACAGTAAACCTGAAGTGAAGCATCGGAATCTATAACTAGTGTCACAGGAATGGTTCAAAACATAGACAGTAAGAAGAGTCAGTTTTCTTGTACATAAGTCGGCATTGTGCTTTTTGGATTTAATTCCGATGCAATTTCTGTGTTTCATCAACAATAAGAGGGTCAGAGGGATACTGAAAACCTGAAGTGAAGCATCGGAATCAATATTTAGTGTCACAGGAATGGTTCAAAACATAGATAGTAAGAAGAGTCAGTTTTCTTGTTCTTAATTCGGCATTGTGCCTTTTCTATTTAATTCCGATGCAATATCTGTGTTTCATCGTCAATAAGGAGGTCAGAGGGATACAGTAAACCTGAAGTGAAGCATCGTCATCTATAACTAGTGTCACAGGAATGGTTCAAAATATAGACAGTAAGAAGAGTCAGTTTTCTTGTACTTAAGTCGGCATTGTGCCTTTTGTATTTAATTCCGATGCAATTTCTGTGTTTCATCAACAATAAGAAGGTCAGAGGGATACAGTAAACGTGAAGTGAACCATCGGAATCTATAACTAGTGTCACAGGAATGGATCAAAACATAGACATTAAGAAGAGTCAGTTTTCTTGTACTTAAGTCGGCATTGTGCCCTTTGTATTTAATTCCGAAGCAATTTCTGTGATTCATCGTCATTAAGAAGGTCAGAGGGATACAGTAAACCCGGGGTAAAGCATCGGAATCTATAACTAGTGTCACATGAATGGTTTAAGACATAGACAGTAAGAAGAGTCAGTTTTCTTGTACTTAAGTCGGCATTGGGCAATTTGTATTTAATTCCGATGCAATTTCTGTGTTTCATCGTTAATAAGAAGGTCAGAGGGATACAGTAAACCTGAAGTGAAGCATCGGAATCTATGACTAGTGTCACAGGAATCTTTCAAAGCATAGACAGTAAGAAGAGTCAGTTTTATTGTACTTAAGTCGGCGTTGTGCCTTTTGTATTTAATTCCGATGCAATTTCTGTGTTTCATCGTCAATAAGAAGGTCAGAGTTATACAGTAAACCTGAAGTGATGCATCGGAATCTATAACTAGTGTTACAGGAATGGTTCAAAACTTAGACAGTAAGAAGAGTCAGTTTTCTTGAACTTAATTAGGCATTGTGCCTTTTGTTTTTAATTCCGATGCGATTTCTGTGTTTCGTCGTCAATACGAAGGTCAGAGGGATACAGTAAACCTGAAGTGAAGCATCGGAATCTATAACTAGTGTCACAGGAATGGATCAAAACATAGACAGTAAGAAGAGTCAGTTTTCTTGTACTTAAGTCAGCATTGTGCCTTTTGTATTTAATTCCGAAGCAATTTCTGTGATTCATCGTCAATAGGAAGGTCAGAGGGATACAGTAAACCCGGAGTAAAGCATCGGAATCTATAACTAGTGTCACATGAATGGTTTAAAACATAGACAGTAAGAAGAGTCAGTTTTCTTGTACTTAAGTCGGCATTGTGCCTTTTGTATTTAATTCCGATGCAATTTCTGTGTTTCATCGTCAATACGAAGGACAGAGGGATACAGTAAACCTGAAGTGAAGCATCGGAATCTATAACTAGTGTCACATGAATCTTTCTAAGCATAGACAGCAAGAAGAGTCAGTTTTCTTGAACTTAAGAAGGCATTGTGCCGTTTGTATTTAATTCCGATGCGATTTCTGTGTTTCATCGTCAATAAGAAGGTGAGAGGGATACAGTAAACCTGTAGTGAAGCATCGGAATCTATATTTAGTGTCACAGGAATGGCTCAAAACATAGACAATAAGAAGAGCCAGTTTTCTAGTACTTAAGTCGGCATTATGCTTTTGGTATTTAATTCCGATGCAATTTCTGTGTTTCATCAACTATAAGAACGTCAGAGGGATACAGTAAACCTAAAGTGAAGCATCGGAATCCATAACTAGTGTCACAGGAATGGTTCAAAACTTAGACAGTAAGAAGAGTCAGTTTTCTTAAACTTAAGTAGGCATTGTGCCTTTTGTATTTAATTCCGATGCAACTTCTGTGCTTCATCACCAATAAGAAGGTCAGAGGGATACTGAAAACCTGAAGTGAAGCATCGGAATCAATATTTAGTGTCACAGGAATGATTCAAAACATAGACAGTAAGATGAGTCAGTTTTCTTGTACTTAATTCGGCATTGTGCCTTTTCTATTTAATTCCGATGCAATTTCTGTGTTTCATCGTCAATAAGGAGGTCAGAGGGATACAGTAAACCTGAAGTGGAGCATCGGCATCTATAACTAGTGTCACAGGAATGGTTCAAAACATAGACAGTAAGAAGAGTCAGTTTTCTTGTACTTAAGTCGGCATTGTTCCTTTTCTATTTAATTCCCGTGCAATTTCAATGTTTCATCGTCAGTAAGAAGGTCAGAGGGATACAGTAAACCTGAAGTGAAGCATCGGAATCTACAACTAGTGTCACAGGAATGGTTCAATTCATAGACAGTAAGAAGAGACAGCCTTATTGTACTTAAGTCGGCATTGTGCCTTTTCTATTTAATTCCTATGCAATTTCTGTGTTTCATCGTCATTAAGGAAGTCAGAGGGATACAGTAAACCTGAAGTGAAGCATCGGCATCTATAACTAGTGTCACAGGAATGGTTCAAAACATAGACAGTAAGAAGAGTCAGTTTTCTTGTAATTAAGTCGGCATTGTTCCTTTTCTATTTCATTCCGATCCAATTTCTATGTTTCATCGTCAGTAAGAAGGTCAGAGGGATACAGTAAACCTGAAGTAAAGCATCGGAATCTACAACTAGTGTCACAGTAATGTTTCAATTCATAGACAGTAAGAAGATTTAGTTTTATTGTACTTAAGTCGGCATTGTGCCTTTTGTATTTAATTCCGATGCAATTTCTGTGTTTCATCAACAATAAGAAGGACAGAGGGATACAGTAAACCTGAAGTGAAGCATCGGAAACTATAAATAGTGTCACAGGAATGGTTCAAAACTTAGGCAGTAAGAAGAGTCAGTTATCTTGTACTTAAGTTGGCATTGTGCCTTTTGTAATGAACTCCGATGCAATTTCTGTGTATCATCGTCAATAAGAAGGTCGGAGGGATACAGTAAACCTAAAGTGAAGCATCGGAATCTATAACTAGTGTCACAGGAATCTTTCAAAACATAGACAGTAGGAAGAGTCAGTATTCTTGTACTTAAGTCGGCATCGTGCTTTTTGTATTTAATTCCGATGCAATTTCTCTGTTTCAACGTCAATAAGAAGGTCAGAGGGATACAGTAAACCTGAAATGAGGCATCGGAATCTATATTTAGTGTCACAGGAATGGTTCAAAACTTATACAGTAAGAAGAGTCAGTTTTCATGTACTTAAGTCGGCATTGTGCCTTTTCTATTTAATTCCGATGCAATTCCTGTGTTTCATCGTCAATAAGAAGGTCAGAGGGATAAGGTAAACCTGAAGTGAAGCATCGGAATCTATAACTAGTGTCACAGGAATGGTTCAAACTTAGACAGTAAGAAGAGTCAGTTTTCTTGTACTTAAGTCGGCATTGTGCTTTTTGTATTTAATTCCGATGCAATTTCTGTGTTTCATCGTCAATAAGAAGGTCAGAGGGACACTGTAAACCTAAAGTGAAGCATCGGAATCAATATTTAGTGTCACAGGAATGGTTCAAAACATAGACAGTAAGAAGAGGCAGTTTTTTTGTACTTAATTCGGCATTGTGCCTTTTCTAATTAATTCCGATGCAATTTCTGTGTTTCATCGTCAATAAAAAGGTCAGAGGGATACAGTAAACCTAAAGTGAAGCATCGGCATCTATAACTAGTGTCACAGGAATGGTTCAAATCATAGACAGTAAGAAGAGTCAGTTTTCTTGTACTTATGTCGGTATTGTTCCTTTTCTATTAATTTCCGATGCAATATCTATGTTTCATCGTCAATAAGAAGGTCAGAGGGATACAGTAAAACTGAAGTGAACCATCGGAATCTATAACTAGTGTCACATGAATGGTTTAAAACATAGAGAGTAAGAAGAGTATGTTTTCTTGTACTTAAGTCGGCATTGTGCAATTTGTATTTAATTCCGATGCAATTTCTGTGTTTCATCGTCAATAACAAGGTCAGAGGGATACAGTAAACCTGAAGTGAAGCATCGGAATCAATATTTAGTGTCACAGGAATGGTTCAAAGCATAGACAGTAAGAAGAGTCAGTTTTTTTGTACTTAATTCGGCATTGTGCCTTTTCTATTTAATTCCAATGCAATTTCTGTGTTTCATCGTCAATAAGAGGGTCAGAGGGATACAGTAAACCTAAAGTGAAGCATCGGCATCTATAACAAGTGTCACAGGAATGGTTCAAAACACAGACAGTAAGAAGAGTCAGTTTTCTTGTACTTAAGTCGGAATTGTTCCTTTTCTGTTTAATTCCGATGCTATTTCTATGTATCATCGTCAATAAGAAGGTCAGAGGGATACAGTAAACCTGAAGTGAAGCATCGGAATCTATAACTAGTGTCACAGGAATGGTTCAAAACATAGACAGTAAGAAGAGTCAGTTTTCTTGTACATAAGTCGGCATTCTGCTTTTTGGATTTAATTCCGATGCAATTTCTGTGTTTCATCAACAATAAGAGGGTCAGAGGGATACTGAAAACCTGAAGTGAAGCATCGGAATCAATATTTAGTGTCACAGGAATGGTTCAAAACATAGATAGTAAGAAGAGTCAGTTTTCTTGTTCTTAATTCGGCATTGTGCCTTTTCTATTTAATTCCGATGCAATATCTGTGTTTCATCGTCAATAAGGAGGTCAGAGGGATACAGTAAACCTGAAGTGAAGCATCGTCATCTATAACTAGTGTCACAGGAATGGTTCAAAATATAGACAGTAAGAAGAGACAGTTTTCTTGTACTTAAGTCGGCATTGTGCCTTTTGTATTTAATTCCGATGCAATTTCTGTGTTTCATCAACAATAAGAAGGTCAGAGGGATACAGTAAACGTGAAGTGAACCATCGGAATCTATAACTAGTGTCACAGGAATGGATCAAAACATAGACATTAAGAAGAATCAGTTTTCTTGTACTTAAGTCGGCATTGTGCCTTTTGTATTTAATTCCGAAGCAATTTCTGTGATTCATCGTCATTAAGAAGGTCAGAGGGATACAGTAAACCCGGGGTAAAGCATCGGAATCTATAACTAGTGTCACATGAATGGTTTAAAACATAGACAGTAAGAAGAGTCAGTTTTCTTGTACTTAAGTCGGCATTGGGCAATTTGTATTTAATTCCGATGCAATTTCTGTGTTTCATCGTTAATAAGAAGGTCAGAGGGATACAGTAAACCTGAAGTGAAGCATCGGAATCTATGACTAGTGTCACAGGAATCTTTCAAAGCATAGACAGTAAGAAGAGTCAGTTTTATTGTACTTAAGTCGGCGTTGTGCCTTTTGTATTTAATTCCGATGCAATTTCTGTGTTTCATCGTCAATAAGAAGGTCAGAGTTATACAGTAAACCTGAAGTGATGCATCGGAATCTATAACTAGTGTTACAGGAATGGTTCAAAACTTAGACAGTAAGAAGAGTCAGTTTTCTTGAACTTAATTAGGCATTGTGCCTTTTGTTTTTAATTCCGATGCGATTTCTGTGTTTCGTCGTCAATACGAAGGTCAGAGGGATACAGTAAACCTGAAGTGAAGCATCGGAATCTATAACTAGTGTCACAGGAATGGATCAAAACGTAGACAGTAAGAAGAGTCAGTTTTCTTGTACTTAAGTCAGCATTGTGCCTTTTGTATTTAATTCCGAAGCATTTTCTGTGATTCATCGTCAATAGGAAGGTCAGAGGGATACAGTAAACCCGGAGTAAAGCATCGGAATCTATAACTAGTGTCACATGAATGGTTTAAAACATAGACAGTAAGAAGAGTCAGTTTTCTTGTACTTAAGTCGGCATTGTGCCTTTTGTATTTAATTCCGATGCAATTTCTGTGTTTCATCGTCAATACGAAGGACAGAGGGATACAGTAAACCTGAAGTGAAGCATCGGAATCTATAACTAGTGTCACATGAATCTTTCTAAGCATAGACAGCAAGAAGAGTCAGTTTTCTTGAACTTAAGAAGGCATTGTGCCTTTTGTATTTAATTCCGATGCGATTTCTGTGTTTCATCGTCAATACGAAGGACAGAGGGATACAGTAAACCTGAAGTGAAGCATCGGAATCTATAACTAGTGTCACATGAATCTTTCTAAGCATAGACAGCAAGAAGAGTCAGTTTTCTTGAACTTAAGAAGGCATTGTGCCTTTTCTATTTAATTCCGATGCAATTTCTGTGTTTCATCGTCAATAAGGAGGTCAGAGGGATACAGTAAACCTGAAGAGGAGCATCGGCATCTATAACTAGTGTCACAGGAATGGTTCAAAACATAGACAGTAAGAAGAGTCAGTTTTCTTGTACTTAAGTCGGCATTGTTCCTTTTCTATTTAATTCCCGTGCAATTTCAATGTTTCATCGTCAGTAAGAAGGTCAGAGGGATACAGTAAACCTGAAGTGAAGCATCGGAATCTACAACTAGTGTCACAGGAATGGTTCAATTCATAGACAGTAAGAAGAGACAGCCTTATTGTACTTAAGTCGGCATTGTGCCTTTTGTATTTAATTCCGATGCAATTTCTGTGTTTCATCAACAATAAGAAGGTCAAAGGGATACAGTAAACCTGAAGTGAAGAATCGGAATCTATAACTAGTCTCACAGGAATGGTTCAAATCTTAGACAGTAAGAAGAGTCAGTTTTATTGTACTTAAGTTGGCATTGTGCCTTTTGTATTTAATTCCGATGCAATTTCTGTGCATCATCGTCAATAAGAAGGTCACAATGATACAGTAACCTGAAGTGAAGCATCGGAATCTATAACTAGTGTCACAGGAATCTTTCAAAACATAGACAGTAAGAAGAGTCAGTTTTCTTGTACTTAAGTCGGCATTGTGCTTTTTGTATTTAATTCCGATGCAATTTCTGTGCTTCATCGTCAATAAGAAGGTCAGAGGGATACCGTAAACCTGAAGTGAAGCATCGGAATCTATAACTAGTGTCACAGGAATGGTTCAAAACATAGACAGTAAGAAGAGTCAGTTTTCTTGTACTTAGGTCGGTATTGTTCCTTTTCTATTAATTTCCGATGCAATTTCTATGTTTCGTCGTCAATAAGAAGGTCAGAGGGATACAGTAAACCTGAAGTGAAGCATCGGAATCTATAACTAGTGTCACAGGATTCTTTCTAAGCATAGACAGCAAGAAGAGTCAGTTTTCTTGAACTTAAGAAGGCATTGTGCCTTTTGTATTTAATTCCGATGCGATTTCTGTGTTTCATCGTCAATAAGAAGGTGAGAGGGATACAGTAAACCTGAAGTGAAGCATCGGAATCTATATTTAGTGTCACAGGAATGGCTCAAAACAAAGACAATAAGAAGAGCCAGTTTTCTAGTACTTAAGTCGGCATTATGCCTTTGGTATTTAATTCTGATGCAATTTCTGTGTTTCATCAACTATAAGAAGGTCAGAGGGAGACAGTAAACCTAAAGTGAAGCATCGGAATCCATAACTAGTGTCACAGGAATGGTTCGAAACTTAGACAGTAAGAAGAGTCAGTTTTCTTGAACCTAAGTAGGCATTGTGCCTTTTGTATTTAATTCCGATGCAACTTCTGTGCTTCATCACCAATAAGAAGGTCAGAGGGATACTGAAAACCTGAAGTGAAGCATCGGAATCAATATTTAGTGTCACTGGAATGATTCAAAACATAGACAGTAAGATGAGTCAGTTTTCTTGTACTTAATTCGGCATTGTGCCTTTTCTATTTAATTCCGATGCAATTTCTGTGTTTCATCGTCAATAAGGAGGTCAGAGGGATACAGTAAACCTGAAGTGGAGCATCGGCATCTGTAACTAGTGTCACAGGAATGGTTCAAAACATAGACAGTAAGAAGAGTCAGTTTTCTTGTACTTAAGTCGGTATTGTTCCTTTTCTATTAATTTCCGATGCAATTTCTATGTTTCATCGTCAATAAGAAGGTCAGAGGGAGACAGTAAACCTAAAGTGAAGCATCGGAATCCATAACTAGTGTCACATGAATGGTTCAAAACTTAGACAGTAAGAAGAGTCAGTTTTCTTGAACTTATGTAGGCATTGTGCGTTTTGTATTTAATTCCGATGCAACTTCTGTGCATCATCGTCAATAAGAAGGTCAGAATGATACAGTAAACCTGAAGTGAAGCATCGGAATCTATAACTAGTGTCACAGGAATCTTTCAAAACATAGACAGTAAGAAGAGTCAGTTTTCTTGTACTTAAGTCGGCATTGTGCTTTTTGTATTTAATTCCGATGCAATTTCTGTGCTTCATCGTCAATAAGAACGTCGGAGGGATACCGTAAACCTGAAGTGAAGCATCGGAATCTATAACTAGTGTCACAGGAATGGTTCAAAACATAGACAGTAAGAAGAGTCAGTTTTCTTGTACTTAAGTCGGTATTGTTCCTTTTCTATTAATTTCCGATGCAATTTCTATGTTTCATCGTCAATAAGAAGGTCAGAGGGATACAGTAAACCTGAAGTGAACCATCGGAATCTATAACTAGTGTCACAGGAATGGATCAAAACATAGACATTAAGAAGAGTCAGTTTTCTTGTACTTAAGTCGGCATTGTGCCTTTTGTATTTAATTCGGAAGCAATTTCTGTGATTCATCGTCAATAAGAAGGTCAGAGGGATACAGTAAACACGGAGTAAAACATCGGCATCTATAACTAGTGTCACATGAATGGTTTAAAAAATAGACAGTAAGAAGTGTCAGTTTTCTTGTACTTAAGTTGGCATTGTGCATTTTGTATTTAATTCCGATGCTATTTCTGTGTTTCATCGTCAATAAGAAGTTCCGAGGGATACAGTAAACCTGAAGTGAATCATCGGAATCTATAACTAGTGTCACAGGAATCTTTCAAAACATAGGCAGTAAGAAGAGTCAGTTTTCTTGTACTTAAGTCGGTATTGTTCCTTTTGTATTAATTTCCGATGCAATTTCTATGTTTCACCGTCAATAAGAAGGTCAGAGAGATACAGTAATCCTGAAGTGATGCATCGGAATCTATAACTAGTGTCACAGGACTGGTTCAAAAGTTAGACAGTAAGAAGAGTCAGTTTTCTTGAACTTAAATAGGCATTGTGCCTTTTGTTTTTAATTCCGATGCGATTTCTGGGTTTCATCGTCAATTAGAAGGTCGGAGAGATACAGTAAACCTGAAGTGAATCATCGGAATCTATAACTAGTGTCACAGGAATGGTTCATAACTTAGACAGTAAGAAGAGTCAGTTTTCTTGTACTTAAATCGGCATTGTACCTTTTGTATTTAATTCCGATGCAATTTCTGCGTTTCATCGTCAATAAGAAGGTCCGAGGGATACAGTAAACCTGAAATGAATCATCGGAATCTATAACTAGTGTCACAGGAATCTTTCAAAACATAGACAGTAAGAAGAGTCAGTTTTCTTGTACTTAAGTCGGTATTGTTCCTTTTCTATTAATTTCCGATGCAATTTCTATGTTTCATCGTCAATAAGAAGGTCAGAGGGATACAGTAATCCTGAAGTGAAGCATCGGAATCTATAACTAGTGTCACAGGAATCTATCAAAACATAGACAGTAAGAATAGTCAGTTTTCTTGTACTTAAGTCGGTATTGTTCCTTTTCTATTAATTTCCGATGCAATTTCTATGTTTCATCGTCAATAAGAAGGTCAGAGAGATACAGTAATCCTGAAGTGATGCATCGGAATCTATAACTAGTGTCACAGGACTGGTTCAAAAGTTAGACAGTAAGAAGAGTCAGTTTTCTTGAACTTAAATAGGCATTGTGCCTTTTGTTTTTAATTCCGATGCGATTTCTGGGTTTCATCGTCAATTAGAAGGTCGGAGAGATACAGTAAACCTGAAGTGAATCATCGGAATCTATAACTAGTGACACAGGAATGGATCAAAACATAGACATTAAGAAGAGTCAGTTTTCTTGTACTTAAGTCGGCATTGTGCCTTTTGTATTTAATTCCGAAGCAATTTCTGTGATTCATCGTCAATAAGAAGGTCAGAGGGATACAGTAAACCCGTAGTAAAACATCGGAATCTATAACTAGTGTCACATGAATGGTTTAAATCATAGACAGTAAGAAGAGTCAGTTTTCTTGTACTTAAGTTGGCATTGTGCCTTTTGTATTTAATTCCGATGCAATTTCTGTGTTTCATCGTCAATAAGAAGGTCCGAGGGATACAGTAAACCTGAAGTGAATCATCGGAATCTATAACTAGTGTCACAGGAATCTTTCAAATCATAGACAGTAAGAAGAGTCATTTTTCTTGTACTTAAGTCGGTATTGTTCCTTTTCTATTAATTTCCGATGCAATTTCTATGTTTCATCGTCAATAAGAATTTCAGAATGATACAGTAACCCTGAAGTGATGCATCGGAATCTATAACTAGTTTCACAGAAATGGTTCAAAACTTAGACAGTAAGAAGAGTCAGTTTTCTTGCACTTAAGTCGGCATTGTGCCTTTTGTATTTAATTCCGATGCAATTTCTGCGTTTCATCGTCAATAAGAAGGTCAGAGGGATACAGCAAACCTGAAGTGAAGCATCGGCATCTATAACTAGTGTCACGGGATTGGTTCAAAGCATAGACAGTAAGAAGAGTCAGTTTTCTTGTACTTAAGTCGGCATTGTTCCTTTTCTATTTAATTCCGATGCAATTTCTACGTTTCATCGTTAATAAGAAGGTCAGAGGGATACAGTAAACCTGAAGTGAAGCATCGGAATCTATAACTAGTGTCACAGGAATGGTTCAAAGCATAGACAGTAAGAAGAGTCAGTTTTATTGTACTTAAGTGGCATTGTGCCTTTTGTATTAAATTCCGATGCAATTTCTGTGTTTCATCAACAATAAGAAGGTCGGAGGGATACAGTATACCTGACATGAAGCATCGGAGAAGCATCGGAATCTATAACTAGTGTCACAGTAATGGTTCAAAACTTAGACAGTAAGAAGAGTCAGTTTTCTTGTACTTAAGTCGGCATTGTGCCTTTTGTTTTTAATTCCGATGCAATTTCTGCGTTTCATCGTCAATAAGAAGGTCAGAGGGATACAGTAAACCTGTTGTGAAGCATCGGAATCTATACCTAGTGTCACATGAATGGTTCAAAACATAGACAGTAAGAAGAGTAAGTTTTCTTGTACTTAAGTCGGCATTGTGGTTTTTTTATAAATTCCGATGCAATTTCTGTGTTTCATCGTCAATAAGAAATTCAGAGGGATACAGTAAACCTGAAGTGAGTCATCGGAATCTATAACTAGTGTCACAGGAATCTTTCAATGCATAGACAGTAAGAAGAGTCAGTTTTATCGTACTTAAGTCGGCGTTGTGCCTTTTGTATTTAATTCCGATGCAATTTCTGTGTTTCATCGTCAATAAGAAGGTCAGAGGGATACAGCAAACCTGAAGTGATGCATCGGAATCTATAACTAGTGTCACAGGAATGGTTCAAAACTTTGACAGTAAGAAGAGTCAGTTTTCTTGAACTTAAATAGGCATTGTGCCTTTTGTTTTTAATTCCGATGCGATTTCTGTGTTTCATCGTCAATAAGAAGGTCAGAGGGATACAGTAAACCTGAAGTGAAGCATCGGAATTTGTAACTCTTCTCACATGAATGGTTCAAAACATAGACAGTAAGAAGAGTCAGTTTTCTTCTACTTAAGTCGGCATTGTGCTTTTTGTACTTAATTCTGATGCAATTTCTGTGTTTCATCGTCAATAAGAAGGTCAGAGGGACACTGTAAACCTGAAGTGAAGCATCGGAATCTATATTTAGTGTCACAGGAATGGTTCAAAACTTAGACAGTAAGAAGAGTCAGTTTTCTTGTACTTAAGTCGGCATTGTGCCTTTTCTATTTAATTCCGATGCAATTTCTGTGTTTCATCGTCAATAAGAAGGTCAGAGGGATACCGTAAACCTGAAGTGAAGCATCGGAATCTTTAACTAGTGGCGCAGGAATGGTTCAAAGCATAGACAGTAAGAAGAGTCAGTTTTCTTGTACTTAAGTCAGTATTGTTGCATTTCTATTAATTTCCGATGCAATTTCTATGTTTCATCGTCAATAAGAAGGTCAGAGGGATACAGTAAACCTGAAGTGAAGCATCGGAATCTATAACTAGTGTCACAGGAATGGATCAAAACATAGACTGTATGAAGGGTCAGTATTCGTGTTCTTATGTCGGCATTGTGCTTTTTGTATTTAATTCCGAAGCAATTTCTGTGATTCATCGTCAATAAGAAGGTCAGAGGGATTCAGTAATCCCGGAGTAAAGCATCGGAATCTATAACTAATTTCACATGAATGGTTTAAAACATAGACAGTAAGAAGAGTCGGTTTTCTTGTACTTAAGTGGGCATTGTGCCTTTTGTATTTAATTCCGATGCAATTTCTGTGTTTCATCGTCAATACGAAGGTCAGAGGGATACAGTAAACCTGAAGTCAAGCATCGGAATCTATAACTAGTGTCACAGGAATCTTTCAAACATAGTCAGTAAGAAGAGTCAGTTTTTTTGTACTTAAGTCGGCATTGTGCCTTTCGTATTTAATTCCGATGCGATTTCTGTGTTTCATCGTCAATAAGAAGGTCAGAGGGATAGAGTAAACCTGAAGTGATGCATCGGAATCTATAAGTAGTGTCACATGAATAGTTCAAAACATAGACAGTAAGAAGGGTCAGTTTTCTTGGACTTAAGTCGGCATTGTGCTTTTTGTATTTATTTCCGATGCAATTTCTGTATTTCATCGTCAATAAGAAGTTCAGAAGGATACTGAAAACCTGAAGTGAAGCATCGGAAACAATATGTAGTAACACAGGAATGGTTCAAAGGATAGACAGTAAGAAGAGTCAGTTTCCTTGTACTTAGGTCGGCATTGTTCCTTTTCTATTTAATTCCGATGCAATTTCTATGTTTCATCGTCAATAAGAAGGTCAGAGGGATACAGTAAACCTGAAGTGAAGCATCGGAATCTATAACTAGTGTCACAGGAATGGTTCAAAACATAGACAGTAAGAAGTGTCAGTTTTATTGTACTTAAGTCGGCATTGTGCCTTTTGTATTTCATTCCGATGCAATTTCTGTGTTTCATCAACAATAAGAAGGTCGGAGGGATACAGTATACCTGACGTGAAGCATCGGAATCTATAACAAGTGTCACAGCAATGGTTCAAAACTTAGACAGTAAGAAGAGTCAGTTTTCTTGTACTTAAGTCGGCATTGTGCCTTTTGTATTTAATTCCGATGCAATTTCTGCGTTTCATCGTCAGTAAGAAGGTCAGAGGGATACAGTAAACCTGAACTGAAGCATCGGAATCTATAACTAGTGTCACATGAATGGTTCAAAACATAGACAGTAAGAAGAGTAAGTTTTCTTGTACATAAGTCGGCATTGTGGTTTTTCTTTTTTTAATTCCGATGCAATTTCTGTGTTTCATCGTCAATAAGAAGGTCAGAGATATACAGTAAACCTGAAGTGGAGCATCGGAATCTATATTTAGTGTCACAGGAATGGTTCAAAGCTTAGACAATAAGAAGAGTCAGTTTTCTTGTACATAAGTCGGCATTATGCCTTTGGTATTTAATTCCGATGCAATTTCTGTGTTTCATAAACTATAAGAAGGTCAGAGGGATACAGTAAACCTGAAGTGAAGCATCGGAATCCATAACTAGTGTCACAGGAACGGTTCAAAACATAGACAGTAAGAAGAGTCAGTTTTATTGAACTTAAGTAGGCATTGTGCCTTTTGAATCTTATTCCGATGCGATTTCTGTTATTCATCGTCAATAAGAAGGTCCGAGGGATACAGTAAAACTGAAGTGAAGCATCGGACTCTATAACTAGAGTCACTGGAATGGTTCAAAACATAGACAGTAAGAAGAGTCAGTTTTCTTGTACTTAAGTCGGCATTGTGCTTTTTGGATTTAATTCCGATGCAATTTCTGTGTTTCATCATCAATAAGAAGGTCAGAGGGATACTGAAAACCTGAAGTGAAGCATCGGAATCAATACTTAGTGTCACAGGAATGGTTCAAAACATAGATAGTAAGAAGAGTCAGTTTTCTTGTTCTTAATTCGGCATTGTGCCTTTTCTATTTAATTCCGATGCAATTTCTGTGTTTCATCGTCAATATGGAGGTCAGAGGGATACAGTAAACCTGAAGTGAAGCATCGTCATCTATAACTAGTGTCACAGGAATGGTTCAAAACATAGACAGTAAGAAGAGTCAGTTTTCTTGTACTTAAGTCGGCATTGTGCCTTTTGTATTTAATTCCGATGCTATTTCTGTGTTTCATCAACAATAAAAAGGTCAGAGGGATACAGTAAACCTGAAGTGAACCATCGGAATCTATAACCAGTGGCACAGGAATGGATCAAAATATAGACATTAAGAAGAGTCAGTTTTCTTGTACTTAAGTCGGCATTGTGCCTTTTGTATTTAATTCCGAAGCAATTTCTGTGATTCATCGTCAATACGAAGGTCAGAGGGATACAGTAAACCCGGAGTAAAGCATCGGAATCTATAACTAGTGTCACATGAATGGTTTAAAACATAGACAGTAAGAAGAGTCAGTTTTCTTGTACTTAAGTCGGCATTGTGCAATTTGTATTTATTTCCGATGCAATTTCTGTGTTTCATCGTTAATAAGAAGGTCAGAGGGATACAGTAAACCTGAAGTGAAGCATCGGAATCTATGACTAGTGTCACAGGAATCTTTCAAAGCATAGACAGTAAGAAGAGTCAGTTTTATTGTACTTAAGTCGGCGTTGTGCCTTTTGTATTTAATTCCGATGCAATTTCTGTGTTTCATCGTCAATAAGAAGGTCAGAGTTATACAGTAAACCTGAAGTGATGCATCGGAATCTATAACTAGTGTTACAGGAATGGTTCAAAACTTAGACAGTAAGAAGAGTCAGTTTTCTTGAACTTAATTAGGCATTGTGCCTTTTGTTTTTAATTCCGATGCGATTTCTGTGTTTCGTCGTCAATAAGAAGGTCAGAGGGATACAGTAAACCTGAAGTGAAGCATCGGAATCTATAACTAGTGTCACAGGAATGGATCAAAACATAGACAGTAAGAAGAGTCAGTTTTCTTGTACTTAAGTCAGCATTGTGCATTTTGTGTTTAATTCCGAAGCAATTTCTGTGATTCATCGTCAATAAGAAGGTCAGAGGGATACAGTAAACCCGGAGTAAAGCATCGGAATCTATAACTAGTGTCACATGAATGGTTTAAAACATAGACAGTAAGAAGAGTCAGTTTTCTTGTACTTAAGTCGGCATTGGGCTTTTTGTATTTAATTCCGATGCAATTTCTGTGTTTCATCGTCAATAAGAAGGTCAGAGGGATACAGTAAACCTGAAGTGAAGCATCGGAATCTATAACTAGTGTCACAGGAATCTTTCTAAGCATAGACAGCAAGAAGAGTCACTTTTCTTGAACTTAAGAAGGCATTGTGCCTTTTGTATTTAATTCCGATGCGATTTCTGTGTTTCATCGTCAATAAGAAGGTGAGAGGGATACAGTAAACCTGAAGTGAAGCATCGGAATCTATATTTAGTGTCACAGGAATGGCTCAAAACATAGACAATAAGAAGAACCAGTTTTCTAGTACTTAAGTCGGCATTATGCCTTTGGTATTTAATTCCGATGCAATTTCTGTGTTTCATCAACTATAAGAAGGTCAGAGGGAGACAGTAAACCTAAAGTGAAGCATCGGAATCCATAACTAGTGTCACAGGAATGGTTCAAAACTTAGACAGTAAGAAGAGTCAGTTTTCTTGAACTTAAGTAGGCATTGTGCCTTTTGTATTTAATTCCGATGCAACTTCTGTGCTTCATCACCAATAAGAAGGTCAGAGGGATACTGAAAACCTGAAGTGAAGCATCGGAATCAATATTTAGTGTCACAGGAATGATTCAAAACATAGACAGTAAGATGAGTCAGTTTTCTTGTACTTAATTCGGCATTGTGCCTTTTCTATTTAATTCCGATGCAATTTCTGTGTTTCATCGTCAATAAGGAGGTCAGAGGGATACAGTAAACCTGAAGTGGAGCATCGGCATCTATAACTAGTGTCACAGGAATGGTTCAAAACATAGACAGTAAGAAGAGTCAGTTTTCTTGTACTTAAGTCGGCATTGTTCCTTTTCTATTTAATTCCGGTGCAATTTCAATGTTTCATCGTCAGTAAGAAGGTCAGAGGGATACAGTAAACCTGAAGTGAAGCATCGGAATCTACAACTAGTGTCACAGGAATGGTTCAATTCATAGACAGTAAGAAGAGACAGCCTTATTGTACTTAAGTCGGCATTGTGCCTTTTGTATTTAATTCCGATGCAATTTCTGTGTTTCATCAACAATAAGAAGGTCAAAGGGATACAGTAAACCTGAAGTGAAGCATCGGAATCTATAACTAGTGTCACAGGAATGGTTCAAATCTTAGACAGTAAGAAGAGTCAGTTTTATTGTACTTAAGTTGGCATTGTGCCTTTTGTATTTAATTCCGATGCAATTTCTGTGCATCATCGTCAATAAGAAGGTCAGAATGATACAGTAAACCTGAAGTGAAGCATCGGAATCTATAACTAGTGTCACAGGAATCTTTCAAAACATAGACAGTAAGAAGAGTCAGTTTTCTTGTACTTAAGTCGGCATTGTGCTTTTTGTATTTAATTCCGATGCAATTTCTGTGCTTCATCGTCAATAAGAAGGTCAGAGGGATACCGTAAACCTGGAGTGAAGCATCGGAATCTATTACTAGTGTCCCAGAAATGGTTCAAAACATAGACAGTAAGAAGAGTCAGTTTTCTTGTACTTAAGTCGGTATTGTTCCTTTTCTATTAATTTCCGATGCAATTTCTATGTTTCGTCGTCAATAAGAAGGTCAGAGGGATACAGTAAACCTGAAGTGAAGCATCGGAATCTATAACTAGTGTCACAGGATTCTTTCTAAGCATAGACAGCAAGAAGAGTCAGTTTTCTTGAACTTAAGAAGGCATTGTGCCTTTTGTATTTAATTCCGATGCGATTTCTGTGTTTCATCGTCAATAAGAAGGTGAGAGGGATACAGTAAACGTGAAGTGAAGCATCGGCATCTATATTTAGTGTCACAGGAATGGCTCAAAACATAGACAATAAGAAGAGCCCGTTTTCTAGTACTTAAGTCGGCAGTATGCCTTTTGTATTTAATTCCGATGCAATTTCTGTGTTTCATCAACTATAAGAAGGTCAGAGGGAGACAGTAAACCTAAAGTGAAGCATCGGAATCCATAACTAGTGTCACAGGAATGGTTTAAACCTTAGACAGTAAGAAGAGTCAGTTTTCTTGAACTTAAGTAGGCATTGTGCCTTTTGTATTTAATTCCGATGCAACTTCTGTGCTTCATCACCAATAAGAAGGTCAGAGGGATACTGAAAACCTGAAGTGAAGCATCGGAATCAATATTTAGTGTCACAGGAATGATTCAAAACATAGACAGTAAGATGAGTAAGTTTTCTTGTACTTAATTCGGCATTGTGCCTTTTCTATTTAATTCCGATGCAATTTCTGTGTTTCATCGTCAATAAGGAGGTCAGAGGGATACAGTAAACCTGAAGTGGAGCATCGGCATCTATAACTAGTGTCACAGGAATGGTTCAAAACATAGACCGTAAGAAGGGTCAGTTTTCTTGTATTTAAGTCGGTATTGTTCCTTTTCTATTAATTTCCGATGCAATTTCTATGTTTCATCGTCAATAGGAAGGTCAGAGGGAGACAGTAAACCTAACGTGAAGCATCGGAATCCATAACTAGTGTCACAGGAATGGTTCAAAACTTAGACAGTAAGAAGAGTCAGTTTTCTTGAACTTAAGTAGGCATTGTGCGTTTTGTATTTAATTCCGATGCAACTTCTGTGCATCATCGTCAATAAGAAGGTCAGAATGATACAGTAAACCTGAAGTGAAGCAACGGAATCTATAACTAGTGTCACAGGAATCTTTCAAAACATAGACAGTAAGAAGAGTCAGTTTTCTTGTACTTAAGTCGGCATTGTGCTTTTTGTATTTAATTCCGATGCAATTTCTGTGCTTCATCGTCAATAAGAAGGTCAGAGGGTAACCGTAAACCTGAAGTGAAGCATCGGAATCTATAACTAGTGTCACAGGAATGGTTCAACACGTAGACAGTAAGAAGAGTCAGTTTTCTTGTACTTAAGGCGGTATTGTTCCTTTTCTATTAATTTCCGATGCAATTTCTATGTTTCATCGTCAATAAGAAGGTCAGAGGGATACAGTAAACCTGAAGTGAACCATCGGAATCTATAACTAGTGTCACAGGAATGGATCAAAACATAGACATTAAGAAGAGTCAGTTTTCTTGTACTTAAGTCGGCATTGTGCCTTTTGTTTTTAATTCGGAAGCAATTTCTGTGATTCATCGTCAATACGAAGGTCAGAGGGATACAGTAAACCCGGAGTAAAACATCGGAATCTATAACTAGTGTCACATGAATGGTTTAAAACATAGACAGTAAGAAGAGTCAGTTTTCTTGTACTTAAGTTGGCATTGTGCCTTTTGTATTTAATTCCGATGCAATTTCTGTGTTTCATCGTCAATAAGGAGGTCAGAGGGATACAGTAAACCTGAAGTGGAGCATCGGCATCTATAACTAGTGTCACAGGAATGGTTCAAAACATAGACAGTAAGAAGAGTCAGTTTTCTTGTACTTAAGTCGGCATTGTTCCTTTTCTATTTAATTCCGGTGCAATTTCAATGTTTCATCGTCAGTAAGAAGGTCAGAGGGATACAGTAAACCTGAAGTGAAGCATCGGAATCTACAACTAGTGTCACAGGAATGGTTCAATTCATAGACAGTAAGAAGAGACAGCCTTATTGTACTTAAGTCGGCATTGTGCCTTTTGTATTTAATTCCGATGCAATTTCTGTGTTTCATCAACAATAAGAAGGTCAAAGGGATACAGTAAACCTGAAGTGAAGCATCGGAATCTATAACTAGTGTCACAGGAATGGTTCAAATCTTAGACAGTAAGAAGAGTCAGTTTTATTGTACTTAAGTTGGCATTGTGCCTTTTGTATTTAATTCCGATGCAATTTCTGTGCATCATCGTCAATAAGAAGGTCAGAATGATACAGTAAACCTGAAGTGAAGCATCGGAATCTATAACTAGTGTCACAGGAATCTTTCAAAACATAGACAGTAAGAAGAGTCAGTTTTCTTGTACTTAAGTCGGCATTGTGCTTTTTGTATTTAATTCCGATGCAATTTCTGTGCTTCATCGTCAATAAGAAGGTCAGAGGGATACCGTAAACCTGGAGTGAAGCATCGGAATCTATAACTAGTGTCCCAGAAATGGTTCAAAACATAGACAGTAAGAAGAGTCAGTTTTCTTGTACTTAAGTCGGTATTGTTCCTTTTCTATTAATTTCCGATGCAATTTCTATGTTTCGTCGTCAATAAGAAGGTCAGAGGGATACAGTAAACCTGAAGTGAAGCATCGGAATCTATAACTAGTGTCACAGGATTCTTTCTAAGCATAGACAGCAAGAAGAGTCAGTTTTCTTGAACTTAAGAAGGCATTGTGCCTTTTGTATTTAATTCCGATGCGATTTCTGTGTTTCATCGTCAATAAGAAGGTGAGAGGGATACAGTAAACGTGAAGTGAAGCATCGGCATCTATATTTAGTGTCACAGGAATGGCTCAAAACATAGACAATAAGAAGAGCCCGTTTTCTAGTACTTAAGTCGGCAGTATGCCTTTTGTATTTAATTCCGATGCAATTTCTGTGTTTCATCAACTATAAGAAGGTCAGAGGGAGACAGTAAACCTAAAGTGAAGCATCGGAATCAATAACTAGTGTCACAGGAATGGTTTAAACCTTAGACAGTAAGAAGAGTCAGTTTTCTTGAACTTAAGTAGGCATTGTGCCTTTTGTATTTAATTCCGATGCAACTTCTGTGCTTCATCACCAATAAGAAGGTCAGAGGGATACTGAAAACCTGAAGTGAAGCATCGGAATCAATATTTAGTGTCACAGGAATGATTCAAAACATAGACAGTAAGATGAGTAAGTTTTCTTGTACTTAATTCGGCATTGTGCCTTTTCTATTTAATTCCGATGCAATTTCTGTGTTTCATCGTCAATAAGGAGGTCAGAGGGATACACTAAACCTGAAGTGGAGCATCGGCATCTATAACTAGTGTCACAGGAATGGTTCAAAACATAGACCGTAAGAAGGGTCAGTTTTCTTGTATTTAAGTCGGTATTGTTCCTTTTCTATTAATTTCCGATGCAATTTCTATGTTTCATCGTCAATAGGAAGGTCAGAGGGAGACAGTAAACCTAACGTGAAGCATCGGAATCCATAACTAGTGTCACAGGAATGGTTCAAAACTTAGACAGTAAGAAGAGTCAGTTTTCTTGAACTTAAGTAGGCATTGTGCGTTTTGTATTTAATTCCGATGCAACTTCTGTGCATCATCGTCAATAAGAAGGTCAGAATGATACAGTAAACCTGAAGTGAAGCAACGGAATCTATAACTAGTGTCACAGGAATCTTTCAAAACATAGACAGTAAGAAGAGTCAGTTTTCTTGTACTTAAGTCGGCATTGTGCTTTTTGTATTTAATTCCGATGCAATTTCTGTGCTTCATCGTCAATAAGAAGGTCAGAGGGTAACCGTAAACCTGAAGTGAAGCATCGGAATCTATAACTAGTGTCACA
Source organism: Schistocerca piceifrons (assembly GCF_021461385.2). NCBI lineage: Eukaryota > Metazoa > Arthropoda > Insecta > Orthoptera > Acrididae > Schistocerca > Schistocerca piceifrons. The sequence continues at coordinate 169,945 of NW_025727597.1, read as the reverse complement.
GGAATGGTTCAACACGTAGACAGTAAGAAGAGTCAGTTTTCTTGTACTTAAGTCGGTATTGTTCCTTTTCTATTAATTTCCGATGCAATTTCTATGTTTCATCGTCAATAAGAAGGTCAGAGGGATACAGTAAACCTGAAGTGAACCATCGGAATCTATAACTAGTGTCACAGGAATGGATCAAAACATAGACATTAAGAAGAGTCAGTTTTCTTGTACTTAAGTCGGCATTGTGCCTTTTGTTTTTAATTCGGAAGCAATTTCTGTGATTCATCGTCAATACGAAGGTCAGAGGGATACAGTAAACCCGGAGTAAAACATCGGAATCTATAACTAGTGTCACATGAATGGTTTAAAACATAGACAGTAAGAAGAGTCAGTTTTCTTGTACTTAAGTTGGCATTGTGCCTTTTGTATTTAATTCCGATGCAATTTCTGTGTTTCATCGTCAATAAGAAGGTCCGAGGGATACAGTAAACCTGAAGTGAATCATCGGAATCTATAACTAGTGTCACAGGAATCTTTCAAATTATAGACAGTAAGAAGAGTCAGTTTTCTTGTACTTAAGTCGGTATTGTTCCTTTTCTATTAATTTCCGATGCAATTTCTATGTTTCATCGTCAATAAGAAGGTCAGAGAGATACAGTAATCCTGAAGTGATGCATCGGAACCTATAACTAGTGTCACAGGAATGGTTCAAAAGTTAGACAGTAAGATGAGTCAGTTTTCTTGAACTTAAATCGGCATTGTGCCTTTTGTTTTTAATTCCGATGCGATTTCTGGGTTTCATCGTCAATAAGAAGGTCGGAGAGATACAGTAAACCTGAAGTGAATCATCGGAATCTATAACTGGTGTCACAGGAATGGTTCATAACTTAGACAGTAAGAAGAGTCAGTTTTCTTGTACTTAAATCGGCATTGTGCCTTTTGTATTTAATTCCGATGCAATTTCTGCGTTTCATCGTCAATAAGAAGGTCCGAGGGATACAGTAAACCTGAAATGAATCATCGGAATCTATAACTAGTGTCACAAGAATCTTTCAAAACATAGTCAGTAAGAAGAGTCAGTTTTCTTGTACTTAAGTCGGTATTGTTCCTTTTCTATTAATTTCCGATGCAATTTCTATGTTTCATGGTCAATAAGAAGGTCAGAGGGATACAGTAATCCTGAAGTGAAGCATCGGAATCCATAACTAGTGTCACAGGAATCTTTCAAAACATAGACAGTAAGAAGAGGCAGTTTTCTTGTACTTAAGGCGGCATTGTGCTTTTTGTATTTAATTCCGATGCAATTTCTGTGCTTCATCGTCAATAAGAAGGTCAGAGGGATACCGTAAACCTGAAGTGAAGCATCGGAATCTATAACTAGTGTCACAGGAATGGTTCAAAACATAGACAGTAAGAAGAGTCAGTTTTCTTGTACTTAAGTCGGTATTGTTCCTTTTCTATTAATTTCCGATGCAATTTCTATGTTTCATCGTCAATAAGAAGGTCAGAGGGATACAGTAAACCTGAAGTGAACCATCGGAATCTATAACTAGTGACACAGGAATGGATCAAAGCATAGACATTAAGAAGAGTCAGTTTTCTTGTACTTAAGTCGGCATTGTGCCTTTTGTATTTAATTCCGAAGCAATTTCTGTGATTCATCGTCAATAAGAAGGTCAGAGGGATACAGTAAACCCGGAGTTAAACATCGGAATCTATAACTAGTGTCACATGAATGGTTTAAAACATAGACAGTAAGAAGAGTCAGTTTTCTTGTACTTAAGTTGGCATTGTGCCTTTTGTATTTAATTCCGATGCAATTTCTGTGTTTCATCGTCAATAAGAAGGTCCGAGGGATACAGTAAACGTGAAGTGAATCATCGGAATCTATAACTAGTGTCACAGGAATCTTTCAAAACATAGACAGTAAGAAGAGTCAGTTTTCTTGTACTTAAGTCGGTATTGTTCCTTTTCTATTAATTTCCGATGCAATTTCTATGTTTCATCGTCAATAAGAAGGTCAGAGGGATACAGTAATCCTGAAGTGATGCATCGGAATCTATAACTAGTGTCACAGGAATGGTTCAAAAGTTAGACAGTAAGAAGAGTCAGTTTTCCTGAACTTAAATAGGCATTGTGCCTTTTGTTTTTAATTCCGATGCGATTTCTGTGTTTCATCGTCAATAAGAAGGTCCGAGGGATACAGTAAACCTGAAATGAATCATCGGAATCTATAACTAGTGTCACAGGAATCTTTCAAAACATAGACAGTAATAAGAGTCAGTTTTCTTGTACTTAAGTCGGTATTGTTCCTTTTCTATTAATTTCCGATGCAATTTCTATGTTTCATCGTCAATAAGAAGGTCAGAGGGATACAGTAACCCTGAAGTGATGCATCGGAATCTATAACTAGTTTCACAGAAATGGTTCAAAACTTAGACAGTAAGAAGAGTCAGTTTTCTTGCACTTAAGTCGGCATTGTGCCTTTTGTATTTAATTCCGATGCAATTTCTGCGTTTCATCGTCAATAAGAAGGTCAGAGGGATACAGCAAACCTGAAGTGAAGCATCGGCATCTATAACTAGTGTCACAGGATTGGTTCAAAGCATAGACAGTAAGAAGAGTCAGTTTTCTTGTACTTAAGTCGGCATTGTTCCTTTTCTGTTTAATTCCGATGCAATTTCTACGTTTCATCGTTAATAGGAAGGTCAGAGGGATACAGTAAACCTGAAGTGAAGCATCGGAATCTATAACTAGTGTCACAGGAATGGTTCAAATCATAGACAGTCAGAAGAGTCAGTTTTATTGTACTTAAGTGGCATTGTGCCTTTTGTATTTAATTCCGATGCAATTTCTGTGTTTCATCAACAATAAGAAGGTCGGAGGGATACAGTATACCTGACGTGAAGCATCGGAGAAGCATCGGAATCTATAACTAGTGTCACAGTAATGGTTCAAAACTTAGACAGTAAGAAGAGTCAGTTTTCTTGTACTTAAGTCGGCATTGTGCCTTTTGTATTTAATTCCGATGCAATTTCTGCGTTTCATCGTCAATAAGAAGGTCAGAGGGATACAGTAAACCTGTTGTGAAGCATCGGAATCTATACCTAGTGTCACATGAATGGTTCAAAACATAGACAGTAAGAAGAGTAAGTTTTCTTGTACTTAAGTCGGCATTGTGGTTTTTTTTTTAAATTCCGATGCAATTTCTGTGTTTCATCGTCAATAAGAAGGTCAGAGGGTTACAGTAAACCTGAAGTGAGTCATCGCAATCTATAACTAGTGTCACAGGAATTTTTCAAAGCATAGACAGTAAGAAGAGTCAGTTTTATTGTACTTAAGTCGGCGTTGTGCCTTTTGTATTTAATTCCGATGCAATTTCTGTGTTTCATCGTCAATAAGAAGGTCAGAGGGATACAGCAAACCTGAAGTGATGCATCGGAATCTATAACTAGTGTCACAGGAATGGTTCAAAACTTTGACAGTAAGAAGAGTCAGTTTTCTTGAACTTAAATAGGCATTGTGCCTTTTGTTTTTAATTCCGATGCGATTTCTGTGTTTCATCGTCAATAAGAAGGTCAGAGGGATACAGTAAACCTGAAGTGAAGCATCGGAATTTATAACTCTTGTCACATGAATGGTTCAAAACAGAGGCAGTAAGAAGAGTCAGTTTTCTTCTACTTAAGTCGGCATTGTGCTTTTTGTACTTAATTCCGATGCAATTTCTGTGTTTCATCGTCAATAAGAAGGTCAGAGGGATACAGTAAACCTGAAGTGAAGCATCGGAATCTATATTTAGTGTCACAGGAATGGTTCAAACTTAGACAGTAAGAAGAGTCAGTTTTCTTGTACTTAAGTCGGCATTGTGCCTTTTCTATTTAATTCCGATGCAATTTCTGTGTTTCATCGTCAATAAGAAGGTCAGAGGGATACCGTAAACCTGAAGTGAAGCATCGGAATCTTTAACTAGTGTCGCAGGAATGGTTCAAAACATAGACAGTAAGAAGAGTCAGTTTTCTTGTACTTAAGTCGGTATTGTTCCATTTCTATTAATTTCCGATGCTATTTCTATGTTTCATCGTCAATAAGAAGGTTAGAGGGATACAGTAAACCTGAAGTGAAGCATCGGAATCTATAACTAGTGTCACAGGAATGGATCAAAACATAGACAGTATGAAGGGTCAGTATCCGTGTACTTATGTCGGCATTGTGCTTTTTGTATTTAATTCAGAAGCAATTTCTGTGATTCATCGTCAATAAGAAGGTCAGAGGGATTCAGTAATCCCGGAGTAAAGAATCGGAATCTATAACTAGTGTCACATGAATGGTTTAAACATAGACAGTAAGAAGAGTCGGTTTTCTTGTACTTAAGTGGGCATTGTGCTTTTGTATTTAATTCCGATGCAATTTCTGTGTTTCATCGTCAATACGAAGGTCAGAGGGATACAGTAAACCTGAAGTCAAGCATCGGAATCTATAACTAGTGTCACAGGAATCTTTCAAACATAGTCAGTAAGAAGAGTCAGTTTTTTTGTACTTAAGTCGGCATTGTGCCTTTCGTATTTAATTCCGATGCGATTTGTGTGTTTCATCGTCAATAAGAAGGTCAGGGCGATACAGTAAACCTAAAGTGATGCATCGGAATCTATAAGTAGTGTCACATGAATGGTTCAAAACATACACAGTAAGAAGGGTCAGTTTTCTTGTACTTAAGTCGGCATTATGCTTTTTGTATTTATTTCCGATGCAATTTCTGTATTTCATCGTCAATAAGAAGTTCAGAGGGATACTGAAAACCTGAAGTGAAGCATCGGAAACAATATGTAGTAACACAGGAACGGTTTAAAGCATAGACAGTAAGAAGAGACAGTTTTCTTGTACTTAGGTCGGCATTGTTCCTTTTGTATTTAATTCCGATGCAATTTCTATGTTTCATTGTCAATAACAAGGTCAGAGGGATACAGTAAACCTGAAGTGAAGCATCGGAATCTATAACTAGTGTCACAGGAATGGTTCAAAACACAGACAGTAAGAAGACTCAGTTTTATTGTACTTAAGTCGGCATTATGCCTTTGGTATTTAATTCCGATGCAATTTCTGTGTTTCATAAACTATAAGAAGGTCAGAGGGATACAGTAAACCTGAAGTGAAGCATCGGAATCCATAACTAGTGTCACAGGAATGGTTCGAAACTTAGACAGTAAGAAGAATCAGTTTTCTTGAACTTAAGTAGGCATTGTGCCTTTTGTATTTAGCTCCGATGCGATTTCTGTGTTTCATCGCCAATAAGAAGGTCCGAGGGATACAGTAAACGTGAAGTGAAGCATCGATATCTAAAACTAGTGTCACAGGAATGGTTCAAATCTTAGACAGTAAGGAGAGTCAGATTTCTTGTACTTAAGTTGGCATTGTGCCTATTGTATTTAATTTCGATGCAATTTCTGTGTATCATGGTCAATAAGAAGGTCAGATTGATACAGTAAACCTGAAGTGAAGCATCGGAATCTATAACTAGTGTCACAGGAATCTTTCAAAACATAGACAGTAAGAAGAGAGTTTTCTTGTACTTAAGTCGGCATTGTGCTTTTTGTATTTAATTCCGATGCAATTTCTGTGTTTCATCGTCAATAACAAGGTCAGAGGGATACAGTAAACCTGAAGTGAAGCATCGGAATCTATAATTAGTGTCACAGGAATGGTTCAAAGCATAGACAGTAAGAAGAGTCAGTTTTCTTGTACTTAAGTCGCCATTGTGCCTTTTCTATTTAATTCAGATGCAATTTCTGTGTTTCATCGTGAATAAGAAGGTCAGAGGGATACCGTAAACCTGAAGTGAAGCATCGGAATCTATAACTAGTGTCACAGGAATGGTTCAAAATATAGACAGTAAGAAGAGTCAGTTTTCTTGTACTTAAGTCGGTATTGTGCCTTTTCTATTAATTTCCGATGCAATTTCTATGTTTCATCGTCAATAAGAAGGTCAGAGGGATACAGTAAACCTGAAGTGAACCATCGGAATCTATAACTAGTGTCACAGGAATGGTTCAAACATAGACAGTAAGAAGTGTCAGTTTTATTGTACTTAAGTCGGCATTGTGCCTTTTGTATTTAATTCCGATGCAATTTCTGTCTTTCATCAACAATAAGAAGGTCGGAGGGATACAGTATACCTGACGTGAAGCATCGGAATCTATAACTAGTGTCACAGGAATGGTTCAAAACTAAGACAGTAAGAAGAGTCAGTTTTCTTGTACTTAAGTCGGCATTGTGCCTTTTGTATTTAATTCCTATGCAATTTCTGCGTTTCATCGTCAATAAGAAGGTCAGAGGGATACAGTAAACCTGAAGTGAAGCAGCGGAATCTATAACTAGTGTCACATGAATGGTTCAAAACATAGACAGTAAGAAGAGTAAGTAGTCTTGTACTTAAGTCGGCATTTTTGTTTTTTTTGTAATTCCGATGCAATTTCTGTGTTTCATCGTCAATAAGATGGTCAGAGGGATACAGTAAACCTGAAGTGAACCATCGGAATCTATAACTAGTGCCACAGGAATGGATCAAAACATAGTCATTAAGAAGAGTCAGTTTTCTTTTACTTAAGTCGGCATTGTGCCTTTTGTATTTAATTCCGAGGCAATTTCTGTGATTCATCGTCAATACGAAGGTGAGAGGGATACAGTAAACCCGGAGTAAAGCATCGGAATCTATAACTAGTGTCACATGAATGGTTTAAAACATAGACTGTAAGAAGAGTCAGTTTTCTTGTATTTAAGTCGGCATTGTGCCTTTTGTATTTAATTCCGATGCAATTTCTGTGTTTCATCGTGAATAAGAAGGTCAGAGGGATACAGTTAAGCTGAAGTGAAGCATCGGAATCTATAACTAGTGTCTCAGGAATCTTTCAAAGCATAGGCGGTAAGTAGAGTCAGTTTTATTGTACTTAAGTCGGCGTTGTGCCTTTTGTATTTAATTCCGATACAATTTCAGTGTTTCTTCGTCAATAATAAGGTCAGAGGGATACAGTAAACCTGAAGTGATGCATCGGAATCTATAACTAGTGTCACAGGAATGGTTCAAAACTTAGACAGTAAGAAGAGTCATTTTTCTTGAACTTAAATAGGCATTGTGCCTTTTGTATTTAATTCCGATGCAATTTCAGTATTTCATCGTCATTAAGAAGGTCAGAGCGATACAGTAAACCTGAAGTGAAGGATCGGAATCTATAACTTGTGTCACAGGAATCTTTCAAAACATAGTCAGTAAGAAGAGTCAGTTTTTTAATTGTACTTAAGACGGCGTTGTGCCTTTTGAATTTAATTCCGATGCAATTTCTGTGTATCATCGTCAATAAGAAGGTCAGAGGGATACAGTAAACCTGAAGTGATGCAACGGGATCTATAACTAGTGTCACAGGATTGGTTCAAAACTTAGACAGTAAGAAGAGTCAGTTTTCTTCAACTTAAATAGGCATTGTGCCTTTTGTTTTTAATTCCGATGCGATTTCTGTGTTTCATCGTCAATAAGAAGGTTAGAGGGATACAGTAAACCTGAAGTGAAGCATCGGAATCTATAACTAGTGTCACAGGAATGGTTCAAACATAGACAGTAAGAAGAGTCAGTTTTATTGTACTTAAGTCGGCATTGTGCCTTTTGTATTTAATTCCGATGCAATTTCTGTCTTTCATCAACAATAAGAAGGTCGGAGGGATACAGTATACCTGACGTGAAGCATCGGAATCTATAACTAGTGTCACAGGAATGGTTCAAAACTTAGACAGTAAGAAGAGTCAGTTTTCTTGTATTTAAGTCGGCATTGTGCATTTTGTATTTAATTCCGATGCAATTTCTGTGTTTCATCGTGAATAAGAAGGTCAGAGGGATACAGTTAAGCTGAAGTGAAGCATCGGAATCTATAACTAGTGTCACAGGAATCTTTCAAAGCATAGGCGGTAAGTAGAGTCAGTTTGATTGTACTTAAGTCGGCGTTGTGCCTTTTGTATTTAATTCCGATGCAATTTCTGTGTTTCTTCGTCAATAATAAGGTCAGAGGGATACAGTAAACCTGAAGTGATGCATCGGAATCTATAACTAGTGTCACAGGAATGGTTCAAAACTTAGACAGTAAGAAGAGTCAGTTTTCTTCAACTTAAATAGGCATTGTGCCTTTTGTATTTAATTCCGATGCAATTTCTGCGTTTCATCGTCAATAAGAAGGTCAGAGGGATACAGTAAACCTGAAGTGAAGCAGCGGAATCTATAACTAGTGTCACATGAATGGTTCAAAACATAGACAGTAAGAAGAGTAAGTAGTCTTGTACTTAAGTCGGCATTGTTGTTTTTTTTTGTAATTCCGATGCAATTTCTGTGTTTCATCGTCAATAAGATGGTCAGAGGGATACAGTAAACCTGAAGTGAACCATCGGAATCTATAACTAGTGCCACAGGATTGGATCAAAACATAGTCATTAAGAAGAGTCAGTTTTCTTGTACTTAAGTCGGCATTGTGCCTTTTGTATTTAATTCCGAAGCAATTTCTGTGATTCATCGTCAATAAGAAGGTCAGAGGGATACAGTAAACCCAGAGTAAAGCATCGGAATCTATAACTAGTGTCACATGAATGGTTTAAAACATAGACTGTAAGAAGAGTCAGTTTTCTTGTACTTAAGTCGGCATTGTGCCTTTTGTATTTAATTCCGATGCAATTTCTGTGTTTCATCGTCAATAAGAAGGTCAGAGGGATACAGTTAAGCTGAAGTGAAGCATCGGAATCTATAACTAGTGTCACAGGAATCTTTCAAAGCATAGGCGGTAAGTAGAGTCAGTTTTATTGTACTTAAGTCGGCGTTGTGCCTTTTGTATTTAATTCCGATGCAATATCTGTGTTTCTTCGTCAATAATAAGGTCAGAGGGATACAGTAAACCTGAAGTGATGCATCGGAATCTATAACTAGTGTCACAGGTATGGTTCAAAACTTAGACAGTAAGAAGAGTCATTTTTCTTGAACTTAAATAGGCATTGTGCCTTTTGTATTTAATTCCGATGCAAATTCTGTGTTTCATCGTCTATAAGAAGGTCAGAGGGATGCCGTAAACCTGAAGTGAAGCATCTGAATCTTTAACTAGTGTCACAGGAATGGTTCAAAACATAGACAGTAAGAAGAGTCAGTTTTCTTGTACTTAAGTCGGTATTGTTCCATTTCTATTAATTTCCGATGCAATTTCTATGTTTCATCGTCAATAAGAAGGTCAGAGGGATACAATAAACCTGAAGTGAACCATCAGAATCTATAACTAGTGTTACAGGAATGGATCAAATCATAGACAGTATGAAGAGTCAGTATTCTTGTACTTATGTCGGCATTGTGCCTTTTGTATTTAATTACGAAGCAATTTCTGTGATTCATCGTCAATAAGAATTAAGAGGGATACAGTAATCCCGGAGTAAAGCATCGGAATCTATAACTAGTGTCACATGAATGGTTTAAAACATAGACAGTAAGAAGAGTCGGTTTTCTTGTACTTAAGTCGGCATTGTGGCTTTTGTATTTAATTCCGATACAATTTCTCTGTTTCATCGTCAATACGAAGGTCAGAGGGATACAGTAAACCTGAAGTGAAGCATCGGAATCTATAACTAGTGTCACAGGAATCTTTCAAAGCATAGACAGTAACAAGAGTCAGATTTATTGTACTTAAGTCGGCGTTGTGCCTTTTGTATTTAATTCCGATGCAATTTCTGTGTTTCATCGTCAACAAGAAGGTCAGAGGGATACAGTAAAACTGAAGTGATGCATCGGAATCTATAACTAATGTCACAGGAATGGTTCAAATCTTGGGCAGTAAGAAGAGTCAGTTTTCTTGAACTTAAGTAGGCATTGTGCCTTTTGTATTTAATTCCGATGCGATTTCTGTGTTTCATCGTCAATAAGAAGGTCAGAGGGATACAGTAAACCTAAAGTGATGCATCGGAATCTATAACTAGTGTCACATGAATGGTTCAAAACATAGACAGTAAGAAGGGTCAGTTTTCTTGTACTTAAGTCGGCATTGTGCTTTTTGTATTTAATTCCGATGCAATTTCTGTGTTTCATCTTCAACAAGAGTGTCAGAGGGAAACAGTAAACCTGAAGTGAAGCATCGTAATCAATATTTAGTGTCACAGGAATGGTTCAAATCTTAGACAGTAAGAAGAGTCAGTTTTCTTGTACTTAAGTCGTCATTGTGGTTTTTTTTAAATTCCGATGCAATTTCTGTGTTTCATCGTCAATAAGAAGGTCAGAGGGATACAGTAAACCTGAAGTGAAGCATCGGAATCTATATTTTGTGTCACAGGAATGGTTCAAAACATAGACAGTAAGAAGAGTCAGTTTTCTTGTACTTAATTCGGCATTGTGCCATTTCTATTTCATTCCGATGCAATTTCTGTGTTTCATCGTCAATAAGATGGTCAGAGGGATACAGTAAACCTGAAGTGAAGCATCGGCATCTATAACTAGTGTCACAGGAATGGATCAAAACATAGACAGTAAGAAGAGTCAGTTATCTTGTACTTAAGTCGGCATTGTGCTTTTAGTATTTAATTCCGATGCAATTTCTGTGTTTCATCTTAATTAAGAAGGTCAGAGGGATACTGAAAAACTGAAGTGAAGATTCGGAATCAATATTTAGTGTCACAGGAATGGTTCAAAACATAGACATTAAGAAGAGTCAGTTTTCTTGTACTTTATTCGGCATTGTGCTTTTGTATTTAATTCCGATGCAATTTCTGTGTTTCATCGTGAATAAGAAGGTCAGAGGGATTCAGCAAACCTGAAGTGATGCATCGGAATCTATGACTAGTGTCACAGGAATGGTTCAAAAGTTTGACAGTAAGAAGAGTCAGTTTTCTTGAACTTAAATAGGCATTGTGCCTTTTGTTTTTAATTCCGATGCGATTTCTGTGTTTCATCGTCAATAAGAAGGTCAGAGGGATACAGTAAACCTGAAGTGAAGCATCGGAATTTATAACTCTTGTCACATGAATGGTTCAAAACATAGACAGTAAGAAGAGTCAGTTTTCTTCTACTTAAGTCGGCATTGTGCTTTTTGTATTTAATTCCGATGCAATTTCTGTGTTTCATCGTCAATAAGAAGGTCAGAGGGATACAGTAAACCTGAAGTGAAGCATCGGAATCTATATTTAGTGTCACAGGAATGGTTTAAAACTTAGACAGTAAGAAGAGTCAGTTTTCTTGTACTTAAGTCGGCATTGTGCCTTTTCTATTTAATTCCGATGCAATTTCTGTGTTTCATCGTCAATAAGAAGGTCAGAGGGATACCGTAAACCTGAAGTGAAGCATCGGAATCTTTAACTAGTGTCGCAGGAATGGTTCAAAACATAGACAGTAAGAAGAGTCAGTTTTCTTGTACTTAAGTTTGTATTGTTCCATTTCTATTAATTTCCGATGCAATTTCTATGTTTCATCGTCAATAAGAAGGTCAGAGGGATACAGTAAACCTGAAGTGAAGCATCGGAATCTATAACTAGTGTCACAGGAATGGATCAAAACATAGACAGTAAGAAGGGTCAGTATTCGTGTACTTATGTCGGCATTGTGCTTTTTGTATTTAATTCCGAAGCAATTTCTGTGATTCACCGTCAATAAGAAGGTTAGAGGGATACAGTAAACCTGAAGTGATGCATCGGAATCTATAAGTAGTGTCACATGAATGGTTCAAATCATAGACAGTAAGAAGGGTCAGTTTTCTTGTACTTAAGTCGGCATTGTGATTTTTGTATTTATTTCCGATGCAATTTCTGTATTTTATCGTCAATAAGAAGTTCAGAAGGATACTGAAAACCTGAAGTGAAGCATCGGATACAATATGTAGTGTCACAGGAATGGTTCAAAGCATAGACAGTAAGAAGAGTCAGTTTTCTTGTACTTAGGTCGGCATTGTTCCTTTTCTATTTAATTCCGATGCAATTTCTATGTTTCATCGTCAATAAGAAGGTCAGAGGGATACAGTAAACCTGAAGTGAAGCATCGGAATCTATAACTAGTGTCACAGGAATGGTTCAAAACATAGACAGTAAGAAGAGTCAGTTTTATTGTACTTAAGTCGGCATTGTGCCTTTTGTTTTTAATTCCGATGCAATTTCTGTGTTTCATCAACAATAAGAAGGTCGGAGGGATACAGTATACCTGACGTGAAGCATCGGAATCTACAACTAGTGTCACAGCAATGGTTCAAAACTTAGACAGTAAGAAGAGTCAGTTTTCTTGTACTTAAGTCGGCATTGTGCCTTTTGTATTTAATTCCGATGCAATTTCTACGTTTCATCGTCAATAAGAAGGTCAGAGGGATACAGTAAACCTGAAGTGAAGCATCGGAATCTATAACTAGTGTCACATGAATGCTTCAAAACATAGACAGTAAGAAGAGTAAGTTTTCTTGTACTTAAGTCGGCATTGTGGTTTTTTTTTTTAATTCCGATGCAATTTCTGTCTTTCATCGTCAATAAGGAGGTCAGAGGGATACAGTAAACCTGATGTGGAGCATCGGAATCTATATTTAGTGTCACAGGAATGGTTCAAAGCTTAGACAATAAGAAGACTCAGTTTTCTTGTACATAAGTCGGCATTATGCCTTTGGTATTTAATTCCGATGCAATTTCTGTGTTTCATAAACTATAAGATGGTCAGAGGGATACAGTAAACCTGAAGTGAAGCATCGGAATCCATAACTAGTGTCACAGGAATGGTTCGAAACTTAGACAGTAAGAAGAATCAGTTTTCTTGAACTTAAGTTGGCATTGTGCCTTTTGTATTTAGCTCCGATGCGATTTCTGTGTTTCATCGCCAATAAGAAGGTCCGAGGGATACAGTAAACCTGAAGTGAAGCATCGGAATTTATAACTAGTGTCACAGGAATGGTTCAAATCTTAGACAGTAAGAAGAGTCAGTTTTCTTGTACTTAAGTTGGCATTGTGCCTTTTGTATTTAATTCCGATGCAATTTCTGTGTATCATCGTCAATAAGAAGGTCAGAATGATACAGTAAACCTGAAGTGAAGCATCGGAATCTATAACTAGTGTCACAGGAATCTTTCAAAACATAGACAGTAAGAAGAGAGTTTTCTTGTACTTAAGTCGGCATTATGCTTTTTGTATTTAATTCCGATGCAATTTCTGTGTTTCATCGTCAATAACAAGGTCAGAGGGATACAGTAAACCTGAAGTGAAGCATCGGAATCTATAATTAGTGTCACAGGAATGGTTCAAAACTTAGACAGTAAGAAGAGTCAGTTTTCTTGTACTTAAGTCGGCATTGTGCCTTTTCTATGTAATTCAGATTCAATTTCTGTGTTTCAACCGTGAATAAGAAGGTCAGAGGGATACCGTAAACCTGAAGTGAAGCATCGGAATCTATAACTAGTGTCACAGGAATGGTTCAAAACATAGACAGTAAGAAGGGTCAGTTTTGTTGTACTTAAGTCGGCATTGTGATTTTTGTATTTAATTCCGATGCAATTTCTGTGTTTCATCAACAATAAGAAGGTCGGAGGGATACAGTATACCTGACGTGAAGCATCGGAATCTATAACTAGTGTCACAGGAATGGTTGAAAACTAAGACAGTAAGAAGAGTCAGTTTTCTTGTACTTAAGTGGGCATTGTGCCTTTTGTATTTAATTCCGATGCAATTTCTGCGTTTCATCGTCAATAAGAAGGTCAGAGGGATACAGTAAACCTGAAGTGAAGCAGCGGAATTTATAACTAGTGTCACAGGAATGGTTCAAAACATAGACAGTTAGAAGAGTAGATAGTCTTGTACTTAAGACGGCATTGTTGTTTTTTTTGTAATTCCGATGCAATTTCTGTGTTTCATCGTCAATAAGAAGGTCAGAGGGATACAGTAAACCTGAAGTGAACCATCGGAATCTATAACTAGTGCCACAGGATTGGATCAAAACATAGTCATTAAGAAGAGTCAGTTTTCTTGTACTTAAGTCGGCATTGTGCCTTTTGTATTTAATTCCGAAGCAATTTCTGTGATTCATCGTCAATAAGAAGGTCAGAGGGATACAGTAAACCCAGAGTAAAGCATCGGAATCTATAACTAGTGTCACATGAATGGTTTAAAACATAGACTGTAAGAAGAGTCAGTTTTCTTGTACTTAAGTCGGCATTGTGCCTTTTGTATTTAATTCCGATGCAATTTCTGTGTTTCATCGTCAATAAGAAGGTCAGAGGGATACAGTTAAGCTGAAGTGAAGCATCGGAATCTATAACTAGTGTCACAGGAATCTTTCAAAGCATAGGCGGTAAGTAGAGTCAGTTTTATTGTACTTAAGTCGGCGTTGTGCCTTTTGTATTTAATTCCGATGCAATATCTGTGTTTCTTCGTCAATAATAAGGTCAGAGGGATACAGTAAACCTGAAGTGATGCATCGGAATCTATAACTAGTGTCAAGGAATGGTTCAAAACTTAGACAGTAAGAAGAGTCATTTTTCTTGAACTTAAATAGGCATTGTGCCTTTTGTATTTAATTCCGATGCAAATTCTGTGTTTCATCGTCTATAAGAAGGTCAGAGGGATGCCGTAAACCTGAAGTGAAGCATCTGAATCTTTAACTAGTGCCACAGGAATGGTTCAAAACATAGACAGTAAGAAGAGTCAGTTTTCTTGTACTTAAGTCGGTATTGTTCCATTTCTATTAATTTCCGATGCAATTTCTATGTTTCATCGTCAATAAGAAGGTCAGAGGGATACAATAAACCTGAAGTGAACCATCGGAATCTATAACTAGTGTTACAGGAATGGATCAAATCATAGACAGTATGAAGAGTCAGTATTCTTGTACTTATGTCGGCATTGTGCCTTTTGTATTTAATTACGAAGCAATTTCTGTGATTCATCGTCAATAAGAAGGTAAGAGGGATACAGTAATCCCGGAGTAAAGCATCGGAATCTATAACTAGTGTCACATGAATGGTTTAAAACATAGACAGTAAGAAGAGTCGGTTTTCTTGTACTTAAGTCGGCATTGTGGCTTTTGTATTTAATTCCGATACAATTTCTCTGTTTCATCGTCAATACGAAGGTCAGAGGGATACAGTAAACCTGAAGTGAAGCATCGGAATCTATAACTAGTGTCACAGGAATCTTTCAAAGCATAGACAGTAACAAGAGTCAGATTTATTGTACTTAAGTCGGCGTTGTGCCTTTTGTATTTAATTCCGATGCAATTTCTGTGTTTCATCGTCAACAAGAAGGTCAGAGGGATACAGTAAAACTGAAGTGATGCATCGGAATCTATAACTAATGTCACAGGAATGGTTCAAATCTTGGGCAGTAAGAAGAGTCAGTTTTCTTGAACTTAAGTAGGCATTGTGCCTTTTGTATTTAATTCCGATGCGATTTCTGTGTTTCATCGTCAATAAGAAGGTCAGAGGGATACAGTAAACCTAAAGTGATGCATCGGAATCTATAACTAGTGTCACATGAATGGTTCAAAACATAGACAGTAAGAAGGGTCAGTTTTCTTGTACTTAAGTCGGCATTGTGCTTTTTGTATTTAATTCCGATGCAATTTCTGTGTTTCATCTTCAACAAGAGTGTCAGAGGGAAACAGTAAACCTGAAGTGAAGCATCGTAATCAATATTTAGTGTCACAGGAATGGTTCAAATCTTAGACAGTAAGAAGACTCAGTTTTCTTGTACTTAAGTCGTCATTGTGGTTTTTTTTAAATTCCGATGCAATTTCTGTGTTTCATCGTCAATAAGAAGGTCAGAGGGATACAGTAAACCTGAAGTGAAGCATCGGAATCTATATTTTGTGTCACAGGAATGGTTCAAAACATAGACAGTAAGAAGAGTCAGTTTTCTTGTACTTAATTCGGCATTGTGCCATTTCTATTTCATTCCGATGCAATTTCTGTGTTTCATCGTCAATAAGATGGTCAGAGGGATACAGTAAACCTGAAGTGAAGCATCGGCATCTATAACTAGTGTCACAGGAATGGTTCAAAACATAGACAGTAAGAAGAGTCAGTTATCTTGTACTTAAGTCGGCATTGTGCTTTTAGTATTTAATTCCGATGCAATTTCTGTGTTTCATCTTAATTAAGAAGGTCAGAGGGATACTGAAAAACTGAAGTGAAGATTCGGAATCAATATTTAGTGTCACAGGAATGGTTCAAAACATAGATATTAAGAAGAGTCAGTTTTCTTGTACTTTATTCGGCATTGTGCTTTTGTATTTAATTCCGATGCAATTTCTGTGTTTCATCGTGAATAAGAAGGTCAGAGGGATTCAGCAAACCTGAAGTGATGCATCGGAATCTATGACTAGTGTCACAGGAATGGTTCAAAAGTTTGACAGTAAGAAGAGTCAGTTTTCTTGAACTTAAATAGGCATTGTGCCTTTTGTTTTTAATTCCGATGCGATTTCTGTGTTTCATCGTCAATAAGAAGGTCAGAGGGATACAGTAAACCTGAAGTGAAGCATCGGAATTTATAACTCTTGTCACATGAATGGTTCAAAACATAGACAGTAAGAAGAGTCAGTTTTCTTCTACTTAAGTCGGCATTGTGCTTTTTGTATTTAATTCCGATGCAATTTCTGTGTTTCATCGTCAATAAGAAGGTCAGAGGGATACAGTAAACCTGAAGTGAAGCATCGGAATCTATATTTAGTGTCACAGGAATGGTTTAAAACTTAGACAGTAAGAAGAGTCAGTTTTCTTGTACTTAAGTCGGCATTGTGCCTTTTCTATTTATTTCCGATGCAATTTCTGTGTTTCATCGTCAATAAGAAGGTCAGAGGGATACCGTAAACCTGAAGTGAAGC
The DNA here is from genome assembly GCF_021461385.2 of Schistocerca piceifrons. NCBI lineage: Eukaryota > Metazoa > Arthropoda > Insecta > Orthoptera > Acrididae > Schistocerca > Schistocerca piceifrons. Next base: position 153,120 of record NW_025727597.1, on the reverse strand, counting down.
ATCGGAATCTTTAACTAGTGTCGCAGGAATGGTTCAAAACATAGACAGTAAGAAGAGTCAGTTTTCTTGTACTTAAGTTTGTATTGTTTCATTTCTATTAATTTCCGATGCAATTTCTATGTTTCATCGTCAATAAGAAGGTCAGAGGGATACAGTAAACCTGAAGTGAAGCATCGGAATCTATAACTAGTGTCACAGGAATGGATCAAAACATAGACAGTAACAAGGGTCAGTATTCGTGTACTTATGTCGGCATTGTGCTTTTTGTATTTAATTCCGAAGCAATTTCTGTGATTCACCGTCAATAAGAAGGTTAGAGGGATACAGTAAACCTGAAGTGATGCATCGGAATCTATAAGTAGTGTCACATGAATGGTTCAAATCATAGACAGTAAGAAGGGTCAGTTTTCTTGTACTTAAGTCGGCATTGTGATTTTTGTATTTATTTCCGATGCAATTTCTGTATTTTATCGTCAATAAGAAGTTCAGAAGGATACTGAAAACCTGAAGTGAAGCATCGGATACAATATGTAGTGTCACAGGAATGGTTCAAAGCATAGACAGTAAGAAGAGTCAGTTTTCTAGTACTTAGGTCGGCATTGTTCCTTTTCTATTTAATTCCGATGCAATTTCTATGTTTCATCGTCAATAAGAAGGTCAGAGGGATACAGTAAACCTGAAGTGAAGCATCGGAATCTATAACTAGTGTCACAGGAATGGTCAAAACATAGACAGTAAGAAGAGTCAGTTTTATTGTACTTAAGTCGGCATTGTGCCTTTTGTTTTTAATTCCGAGGCAATTTCTGTGTTTCATCAACAATAAGAAGGTCGGAGGGATACAGTATACCTGACGTGAAGCATCGGAATCTATAACTAGTGTCACAGCAATGGTTCAAAACTTAGACAGTAAGAAGAGTCAGTTTTCTTGTACTTAAGTCGGCATTGTGCCTTTTGTATTTAATTCCGATGCAATTTCTACGTTTCATCGTCAATAAGAAGGTCAGAGGGATACAGTAAACCTGAAGTGAAGCATCGGAATCTATAACTAGTGTCACATGAATGCTTCAAAACATAGACAGTAAGAAGAGTAAGTTTTCTTGTACTTAAGTCGGCATTGTGGTTTTTTTTTTTAATTCCGATGCAATTTCTGTGTTTCATCGTCAATAAGGAGGTCAGAGGGATACAGTAAACCTGATGTGGAGCATCGGAATCTATATTTAGTGTCACAGGAATGGTTCAAAGCTTAGACAATAAGAAGACTCAGTTTTCTTGTACATAAGTCGGCATTATGCCTTTGGTATTTAATTCCGATGCAATTTCTGTGTTTCATAAACTATAAGATGGTCAGAGGGATACAGTAAACCTGAAGTGAAGCATCGGAATCCATAACTAGTGTCACAGGAATGGTTCGAAACTTAGACAGTAAGAAGAATCAGTTTTCTTGAACTTAAGTTGGCATTGTGCCTTTTGTATTTAGCTCCGATGCGATTTCTGTGTTTCATCGCCAATAAGAAGGTCCGAGGGATACAGTAAACCTGAAGTGAAGCATCGGAATTTATAACTAGTGTCACAGGAATGGTTCAAATCTTAGACAGTAAGAAGAGTCAGTTTTCTTGTACTTAAGTTGGCATTGTGCCTTTTGTATTTAATTCCGATGCAATTTCTGTGTATCATCGTCAATAAGAAGGTCAGAATGATACAGTAAACCTGAAGTGAAGCATCGGAATCTATAACTAGTGTCACAGGAATCTTTCAAAACATAGACAGTAAGAAGAGAGTTTTCTTGTACTTAAGTCGGCATTGTGCTTTTTGTATTTAATTCCGATGCAATTTCTGTGTTTCATCGTCAATAACAAGGTCAGAGGGATACAGTAAACCTGAAGTGAAGCATCGGAATCTATAATTAGTGTCACAGGAATGGTTCAAAACTTAGACAGTAAGAAGAGTCAGTTTTCTTGTACTTAAGTCGGCATTGTGCCTTTTCTATTTAATTCAGATGCAATTTCTGTGTTTCAACCGTGAATAAGAAGGTCAGAGGGATACCGTAAACCTGAAGTGAAGCATCGGAATCTATAACTAGTGTCACAGGAATGGTTCAAAACATAGACAGTAAGAAGGGTCAGTTTTGTTGTACTTGAGTCGGCATTGTGCCTTTTGTATTTAATTCCGATGCAATTTCTGTGTTTCATCAACAATAAGAAGGTCGGAGGGATACAGTATACCTGACGTGAAGCATCGGAATCTATAACTAGTGTCACAGGAATGGTTGAAAACTAAGACAGTAAGAAGAGTCAGTTTTCTTGTACTTAAGTGGGCATTGTGCCTTTTGTATTTAATTCCGATGCAATTTCTGCGTTTCATCGTCAATAAGAAGGTCAGAGGGATACAGTAAACCTGAAGTGAAGCAGCGGAATTTATAACTAGTGTCACAGGAATGGTTCAAAACATAGACAGTTAGAAGAGTAAGTAGTCTTGTACTTAAGACGGCATTGTTGTTTTTTTTGTAATTCCGATGCAATTTCTGTGTTTCATCGTCAATAAGAAGGTCAGAGGGATACAGTAAACCTGAAGTGAACCATCGGAATCTATAACTAGTGCCACAGGAATGGATCAAAACATAGTCATTAAGAAGAGTCAGTTTTCTTCTACTTAAGTCGGCATTGTGCCTTTTGTATTTAATTCCGAAGCAATTTCTGTGATTCATCGTCAATAAGAAGGTCAGAGGGATACAGTAAACCCGGAGTAAAGCATCGGAATCTATAACTAGTGTCACATGAATGGTTTAAAACATAGACTGTAAGAAGAGTCAGTTTTCTTGTACTTAAGTCGGCATTGTGGCTTTTGTATTTAATTCCGATACAATTTCTGTGTTTCATCGTCAATACGAAGGTCAGAGGGATACAGTAAACCTGAAGTGAAGCATCGGAATCTATAACTAGTGTCACAGGAATCTTTCAAAGCATAGACAGTAACAAGAGTCAGTTTTATTGTACTTAAGTCGGCGTTGTGCCTTTTGTATTTAATTCCGATGCAATATCTGTGTTTCATCGTCAACAAGAAGGTCAGAGGGACACAGTGAAACTGAAGTGATGCATCGGAATCTATAACTAACGTCACAGGAATGGTTCAAAGCTTAGGCAGTAAGAAGAGTCAGTTTTCTTGAACTTAAGTAGGCATTGTGCTTTTGTATTTAATTCCGATGCGATTTCTGTGTTTCATCGTCAATAAGAAGGTCAGAGGGATACAGTAAACCTAAAGTGATGCATCGGAGTCTATAACTAGTGTCACATGAATGGTTCAAAACATAGACAGTAAGAAGAGTCAGTTTTCTTGTACTTAAGTCGGCATTGTGCTTTTAGAATTTAATTCCGATGCAATTTCTGTGTTTCATCTTAATTAAGAAGGTCAGAGGGATACTGAAAAACTGAAGTGAAGATTCGGAATCAATATTTAGTGTCACAGGAATGGTTCAAAACATAGACAGTAAGAAGAGTCAGTTTTCTTGTACTTAATTCGGCATTGTGCCTTTTCTATTTCATTCCGATGCAATATCTGTGATTCATCGTCAATAAAGGGATACAGCAAACCTGAAGTGAGGCATCGGCATCTATAACTAGTGTCACAGGAATGGTTCAAAACATAGACAGTAAGAAGAGTCAGTTTTCTTGTACTTAAGTTGGCACATTTCCACTTCTATTTAATTCCGACGCAATTTCTATGTTTCATCGTCAATAAGAAGGTCCGAGGGATACAGTAAACCTGAAGTGAAGCATCGGAAACTATAACTAGTGTCACAGGAATGGTTCAAAACATAGACAGTAAGAAGAGTCAGTTTTCTTGTACTTAAGTCGCCATTGTGCCTTTTGTATTTAATTCCGATGCAATTTTTGTGTTTCATCGTAAATAAGAAGTTCAGAGGGATACAGTAAACCTGACGTGAAGCATCGGAATCTATATTTAGTGTCACAGGAATGGTTCAAACCTTAGACAGTAAGAAGAGTCAGTTTTCTTGTACTTAAGTCAGCATTGTGCCTTTTCTATTTAATTCCGATGCAATTTCTGTGTTTCATCGTCAATAAGAAGGTCAGAGGGATACCGTAAACCTGAAGTGAAGCATCGGAAACTTTGACTAGTGTCACAGGAATGGTTCAAAACATAGACAGTAAGAAGAGTCAGTTTTCTTGTACTTAAGTCGGTATTGTTCCATTTGTATTAATTTCCGATGCAATTTCTATGTTTCATCGTCAATAAGAAGGTCCGAGGGATACAGTAAACCTGAAGTGAAGCATCGGAAACTATAACTAGTGTCACAGGAATGGTTCAAAACATAGACAGTAAGAAGAGTCAGTTTTCTTGTACTTAAGTCGCCATTGTGCCTTTTGTATTTAATTCCGATGCAATTTTTGTGTTTCATCGTAAATAAGAAGTTCAGAGGGATACAGTAAACCTGACGTGAAGCATCGGAATCTATATTTAGTGTCACAGGAATGGTTCAAACCTTAGACAGTAAGAAGAGTCAGTTTTCTTGTACTTAAGTCAGCATTGTGCCTTTTGTATTTAATTCCGATGCGATTTCTGTGTTTCATCGTCAATAAGAAGGTGAGAGGGATACAGTAAACCTGAAGTGATGCATCGGAATCTATAACTAGTGTCACATGAATGGTTCAAAGCATAGACAGTAAGAAGGGTCAGTTTTCTTGTACTTAAGTCGGCATTGTGCTTTTTGTATTTAATTCCGATGCAATTTCTGTGTTTCATCGTCAATAAGAAGTTCAGAAGGATACTGAAGAACTGAAGTGAAGCATCGGAATCAATATTTAGTGTCACATGAATGGTTCAAAACATAGACAGTAAGAAGAGTAGGTTTTCTTGCACTTAAGTCGGCATTGTGGTTTTTTTTTTAATTCCGATGCAATTTCTGTGTTTCATCGTCAATAAGAAGGGTCAGAGGGATACAGTAAACCTGAAGTGAAGCATCGGAATCTATATTTAGTGTCACAGGAATGGTGCAAAACTTAGACAATAAGAAGAGTCAGTTTTCTTGTACTTATGTCGGCTTTATGCCGTTGGTATTTAACTCCGATGCAATTTCTGTGTTTCATCAACTATAAGAAGGTCAGAGGAATACAGTAAACCTGAAGTGAAGCATCGGAATCAATATTTAGTGTCACAGGAATGGTTCAAAACATAGACAGTAAGAAGAGCCAGTTTTCTTGTACTTAAGTCGGCATTGTGCTTTTTGTATTTCATTCCGATGCAATTTCTGTGTTTCATCTTTAATAAGAAGGTCAGAGGGATACTGAAAAACTGAAGTGAAGCTTCGGAATCTATATTTAGTGTCACAGGAATGGTTCAAAACATAGACAGTATGAAGAGTCAGTTTTCTTGTACTTAATTCGGCATTGTGCCTTTTCAATTTAATTCCGATGCAATTTCAGTGCTTCATCGTCAATAAGAAAGTCAGAGGGATACAGTAAACCTGAAGTGAAGCATCGGCATCTATAACTAGTGTCACAGGAATGGTTCAAAACATAGACAGTAAGAAGAGTCAGCTTTCTTGTACTTAAGTCGGTCATCTCCTCTTCTATTCAATTCCGATGCAATATCCATGTTTCATCGTCAATAAGAAAGTCAGAGGGATACAGTTAACCTGAATTGAAGCATCGGAATCTATAACAAGGGCCACAGGAATGGTTCAAAGCATAGATAGTAAGAAGAGTCAGTTTTCTTGTACTTAAGACGGCATTGTGCCTTTTGTATTTAATTCCGATGCAATTTTTGTGTTCATCAACAATAAGAAGAGCAGAGGGATACAGTAAACCTGAAGTGAAGCATCGGAATCTGTAACTAGTGTCACAGGATTGGTACATAACATAGACAGTAAGAAGTGTCAGTTTTACTTGTACTTAAGTTGGCATTGTGCCTTTTGTATTTACTTCCGATGCAATTTCTATGATTCATCGTCAATAAAATGGTCAGAGGGATACAGTAAACCAGAAGTGAAGAATCGGAATCTATAACAAGTGTCACATGAATGGTTCAAACATAGACAGTAAGTAGAGTAAGTTTTCTTGTACTTAAGTCGGCATTGTGCCTTTTCTATTTAATTCCGATGCAATTTCTGTGTTTCATCGTCAACAAGAAGGTCAGAGGGATACCGTAAACCTGAAGTGAAGCATCGGAATCTATAACTAGTGTCACAGGAATGGTTGAAAACATAGACTGTAAGAAGAGTCAATTTTCTTGTACTTAAGTCGGCATTGTTCCTTTTCAATTTAATTCCAATGCAATTTTTATTTTCATCGTCAATAAGAAGGTCAGAGGGGTACAGTAAACCTTAAGTGAAGCATCGGAATCTATAACTAGTGTCACAGGAATGGATCAAAGCATAGACAGTAAGAAGAGTAAGTTTTCTTGTACCTAAGTCGGCATTGTGCCTTTTGTATATAATTCCGAAGCAATTTCTGTGATTCATTGTCAATAAGAAGGTCAGAGGGATACAGTAAACCTGGAGTAAAGCATCGGCATCTATAACTAGTGTCACAGGAATGGTTCAAAACATAGACAGTAAGAAGAGTCACTTTTCTTGTACTTAAGTCGGCATTGTGCTTTTAGTATTTAATTCCGATGCAATTTCTGTGTTTCATCTTAATTAAGAAGGTCAGAGGGATACTGAAAAACTGAAGTGATGATTCGGAATCAATATTTAGTGTCACAGGAATGGTTCAAAACATAGACAGTAAGAAGAGTCAGTTTTCTTGTACTTAATTCGTAATTGTGCCTTTTCTATTTAATTCCGATGCAATATCTGTGATTCATCGTCAATAAGAAAGTCAGAGGGATACAGTAAACCTGAAGTGAAGCATCGGCATCTATAACTAGTGTCACAGGAATGGTTCAAAACATAGACAGTAAGAAGAGTCAGTTTTCTTGTACTTAAGTCGGCACATTTCCTCTTCTATTTAATTCCGATGCAATTTCTATGTTTCATCGTCAATAAGAAGGTCCGAGGGATACAGTAAACCTGAAGTGAAGCATCGGAAATTATAACTAGTGTCACAGGAATGGTTCAAAACATAGACAGTAAGAAGGGTCAGTTTTCTTGTACTTAAGTCGGCATTGTGCCTTTTGTATTTAATTCCGATGCAACTTTTGTGTTTCATCGTGAATAAGAAGGTCAGAGGGATACAGTAAACCTGACGTGAAGCATCGGAATCTATATTTAGTGTCACAGGAATGGTTCAAAGCTTAGACAGTAAGAAGAGTCAGTTTTCTTGTACTTAAGTCGGCATTGTGCATTTTCTATTTAATTCCGATGCAATTTCTGTGTTTCATCGTCAATAAGAAAGTCAGAGGGATACCGTAAACCTGAAGTGAAGCATCGGAGTCTTTAACTAGTGTCACAGGAATGGTTCAAAACATAGACAGTAAGAAGAGTCAGTTTTCTTGTACTTAAGTCGGTATTGTTCCATTTCTATTAATTTCCGATGCAATTTCTATGTTTCATCGTCAATAAGAAGGTCAGAGGGATACAGTAAACCTGAAGTGAAGCATCGGAATCTATAACTAGTGTCACAGGATTGGATCAAATCATAGACAGTATGAAGAGTCAGTATTCTTGTACTTATGTCGGCATTGTGCCTTTTGTATTTAATTCCGAAGCAATTTCTGTGATTCATCGTCAACAAGAAGGTCAGAGGGATACAGTAATCCCAGAGTAAAGCATCTGAATCTATAGCTAGTGTCACAGAAATGGTTTAAAACATAGACAGTAAGAAGAGTCGGTTTTCTTGTACTTAAGTCGGCATTGTGACTTTGTATTTAATTCCGATGCAATTTCTGTGTTTCATCGTTAATACGAAGGTCAGAGGGATACAGCAAACCTGAAGTGAAGCATCGGAATCTATAACTAGTGTCACAGGAATCTTTCAAACATAGACAGTAAGAAGAGTCAGTTTTATTGTACTTAAGTCGGCGTTGTGCCTTTCGTATTTAATTCCGATGCAATTTCTGTGTTTCATCGTCAACAAGAAGGTCAGAGGGTTACAGTAAACCTGAAGTGATGCATCGGAATCTAAAAATAATGTCACAGGAATGGTTCAAAACTTAGGCAGTAAGATGAGTCAGTTTTCTGGAACTTAAGTAGGCATTGTGCCTTTTGTATTTAATTGCGATGCAATTTCTGTGTTTCATCGTCAACAAGAAGGTCAGAGGGATACCGTAAACCTGAAGTGAAGCATCGGAATCTATAACTAGTGTCACAGGAATGGTTGAAAACATAGACTGTAAGAAGAGTCAATTTTCTTGTACTTAAGTCGGCATTGTTCCTTTTCAATTTAATTCCAATGCAATTTTTATTTTCATCGTCAATAAGAAGGTCAGAGGGGTACAGTAAACCTTAAGTGAAGCATCGGAATCTATAACTAGTGTCACAGGAATGGATCAAAGCATAGACAGTAAGAAGAGTAAGTTTTCTTGTACCTAAGTCGGCATTGTGCCTTTTGTATATAATTCCGAAGCAATTTCTGTGATTCATTGTCAATAAGAAGGTCAGAGGGATACAGTAAACCTGGAGTAAAGCATCGGCATCTATAACTAGTGTCACAGGAATGGTTCAAAACATAGACAGTAAGAAGAGTCACTTTTCTTGTACTTAAGTCGGCATTGTGCTTTTAGTATTTAATTCCGATGCAATTTCTGTGTTTCATCTTAATTAACAAGGTCAGAGGGATACTGAAAAACTGAAGTGATGATTCGGAATCAATATTTAGTGTCACAGGAATGGTTCAAAACATAGACAGTAAGAAGAGTCAGTTTTCTTGTACTTAATTCGTAATTGTGCCTTTTCTATTTAATTCCGATGCAATATCTGTGATTCATCGTCAATAAGAAAGTCAGAGGGATACAGTAAACCTGAAGTGAAGCATCGGCATCTATAACTAGTGTCACAGGAATGGTTCAAAACATAGACAGTAAGAAGAGTCAGTTTTCTTGTACTTAAGTCGGCACATTTCCTCTTCTATTTAATTCCGATGCAATTTCTATGTTTCATCGTCAATAAGAAGGTCCGAGGGATACAGTAAACCTGAAGTGAAGCATCGGAAATTATAACTAGTGTCACAGGAATGGTTCAAAACATAGACAGTAAGAAGGGTCAGTTTTCTTGTACTTAAGTCGGCATTGTGCCTTTTGTATTTAATTCCGATGCAACTTTTGTGTTTCATCGTGAATAAGAAGGTCAGAGGGATACAGTAAACCTGACGTGAAGCATCGGAATCTATATTTAGTGTCACAGGAATGGTTCAAAGCTTAGACAGTAAGAAGAGTCAGTTTTCTTGTACTTAAGTCGGCATTGTGCATTTTCTATTTAATTCCGATGCAATTTCTGTGTTTCATCGTCAATAAGAAAGTCAGAGGGATACCGTAAACCTGAAGTGAAGCATCGGAGTCTTTAACTAGTGTCACAGGAATGGTTCAAAACATAGACAGTAAGAAGAGTCAGTTTTCTTGTACTTAAGTCGGTATTGTTCCATTTCTATTAATTTCCGATGCAATTTCTATGTTTCATCGTCAATAAGAAGGTCAGAGGGATACAGTAAACCTGAAGTGAAGCATCGGAATCTATAACTAGTGTCACAGGATTGGATCAAATCATAGACAGTATGAAGAGTCAGTATTCTTGTACTTATGTCGGCATTGTGCCTTTTGTATTTAATTCCGAAGCAATTTCTGTGATTCATCGTCAACAAGAAGGTCAGAGGGATACAGTAATCCCAGAGTAAAGCATCTGAATCTATAGCTAGTGTCACAGAAATGGTTTAAAACATAGACAGTAAGAAGAGTCGGTTTTCTTGTACTTAAGTCGGCATTGTGACTTTGTATTTAATTCCGATGCAATTTCTGTGTTTCATCGTTAATACGAAGGTCAGAGGGATACAGCAAACCTGAAGTGAAGCATCGGAATCTATAACTAGTGTCACAGGAATCTTTCAAACATAGACAGTAAGAAGAGTCAGTTTTATTGTACTTAAGTCGGCGTTGTGCCTTTCGTATTTAATTCCGATGCAATTTCTGTGTTTCATCGTCAACAAGAAGGTCAGAGGGTTACAGTAAACCTGAAGTGATGCATCGGAATCTATAAATAATGTCACAGGAATGGTTCAAAACTTAGGCTGTAAGATGAGTCAGTTTTCTGGAACTTAAGTAGGCATTGTGCCTTTTGTATTTAATTGCGATGCGATTTCTGTGTTTCATCGTCAATAAGAAGGTGAGAGGGATACGGTAAACCTGATGTGATGCATCGGAATCTATAACTAGTGTCACATGAATGGTTCAAAGCATAGACAGTAAGATGGGTCAGTTTTCTTGTACTTAAGTCGGCATTGTGCTTTTTGTATTTAATTCCGATGCAATTTCTGTGTTTCATCGTCAATAAGAAGTTCAGAAGGATACTGAAAAACTGAAGTGAAGCATCGGAATCAATATTTAGTGTCACAGGAACGGTTCAAAGCATAGAGAGTAAGAAGAGTCAGTTTTCTTGTACTTAATTCGGCATTGTGCATTTTCTATTTAATTCCGAAGCAATTTCTGTGTTTCATCGTCAATAAGAAGGTCAGAGGGATACAGTATCCCTGAAGTGAAGCATCGGCATCTATAACTAGTGTCACAGGATTGGTTCAAAGCATAGACAGTAAGAAGAGTCAGTTTTTTTGTACTTAAGTCGGCATTGTTCCTTTTCTATTTAATTCCGATGCAATTTCTATGTTTCATCGTCAATACGGTCAGAGGGATACAGTAAACCTTAAGTGAAGCATCGGAATCTATAACTAGTGTCACAATAATGGTTCAAAACATAGACAGTAAGAAGAGTCAGTTTTATTGTACTTAAGTCGACATTGTGCCTTTTGTATTTAATTCCGATGCAATTTCTGTGTTTCATCAACAATAAGAAGGTCAGAGGGATACAGTATACCTGACGTGAAGCATCGGAATCTATAGCTAGTGTCACAGGAATGGTTCAAAACTTAGACAGTAAGAAGAGTCAGTTTTCTTGTACTTAAATCGGCATTGTGCCTTTTGTATTTAATTCCGATGCAATTTCTGCGTTTCATCGTCAATAAGAAGGTCAGAGGGATACAGTAAACCTGAAGTGAAGCATCGGAATCTATAACTAGTGTGACATGAATGGTTCAAAACATAGACAGTAAGAAGAGTATGTTTTCTTGCACTTAAGTCGGCATTGTGGTTTTTGTTTAATTCCGATGCAATTTCTGTGTTTCATCGTCAATAAGAAGGGTCAGAGGGATACAGTAAACCTGAAGTGAAGCATCGGAATCTATTTTTAGTGTCACAGGATTGGTGCAAAACTTAGACAATAAGAAGAGTCAGTTTTCTTGTACTTATGTCGGCATTATGCCGTTGGTATTTAATTCCGATGCAATTTTTATGTTTCATCAACAATAAGAAGAGCAGAGGGATACAGTAAACCTGAAGTGAAGAATCGGAATCTGTAACTAGTGTCACAGGAATGGTACATAACTTAGACAGTAAGAAGTGTCAGTTTTACTTGTACTTAAGTCGGCATTGTTCCTTTTCAATTTAATTCCAATGCAATTTTTATTTTCATCGTCAATAAGAAGGTCAGAGGGATACAGTAAACCTGAAGTGAAGCACACGGAATCTATAACTTATGTCACATGAATGGTTCAAACATAGACAGTAAGAAGATTCAGTCTTCTTGAACATAAGTCGGCATTGTGCCTTTTGTATTTAATTCCGATGCAATTTCTGTGTTTCATCGTCAATTCGAAGGTCAGAGTGATACAGCAAACCCGAAGTGAAGCATCGGAAACTATAATTAGTGTCACATGAATGGTTCAAAACATAGAGAGTAAGAAGAGTCAGTTTCTTGTACTTAAGTCGGCATTGGGCCTTTTGTACGTAATTCCGATGCAATTTCTGTGTTTCATCGTCAATAAGAAGGTCAAAGGGTTTCAGTAAATCTGAAGTGAAGCATCGGAATCAATATTTAGTGTCACAGGAATGGTTCAAAACATAGACAGTAAAAGAGTCAGTTTTCTTGTACTTAATTTGGCATTGTGCGTTTTCTATTTGATTCAGATGTAATTTCTGTGTTTCACCGTCAATAAGAAGGTCAGAGGGATACAGAAACCTGAAGTTAAGCATCGGAATCTATTACTAGTGTCACACGAATGGTTCAAAACACAGACAGTAGGAAGAGTCAGTTTTCTTGTACTTAAGTCGGCATTGTGCCTATTGCATTTAATTCCGATGCAATATCAGTGTTTCATCGTCAATGATAAGGTCAGAGGGATACAGTGAACCTGAAGTGAAGCATCGGAATCTATAACTAGTGTCACAGGAATGGTTCAAACATAGACAGTAAGAACAGTCAGTTCCCTTATACTTAAGTCGGCATTGTGCATTTTGTATTTAATTCCGATGCAATTTCTATGTTTCATCGTCAATAAGAAGGTCAGAGGGATACAGTAAACCTAAAGCGAAACATCGGAATCTATAACTAGTGTCACAGGAATGGTTCAAAACATAGACAGTTAGAAGAGTCAGTTTTCTTGTACTTAAGTCGGCATAGTGCTTTTTGTATTTAATTCCGCTGCAATTTCCGTGTTTCATCAACAATAAGAAGGTCAGAAGGATACAGTAAACCTGAAGTGAAGCATCGGAATCTATAACTAGTGCCACAGGAATGGTTCAAACATAGACAGTAAGAAGAGTCAGTTTTCTAGTACTTAAGTCGGCATTGTTCCTTTTCTATTTAAAGCCGATACAATTTCTATGTTTCATCGGCAATAAGAAGATCAGAGGGATACAGTAAACCTGAAGTGAATCATCGGAATCTATAACTAGTGTCACAGGAATGGATTAAAACATAGACCGTGAGAAGAGTCAGTTTTCTTGTACTTAAGTCGGCATTGTGCCTTTTGTATTTAATTCCGAAGCAATTTCTGTGATTCATCATCAATAAGAAGTTCAGAGGGATACAGTAAACCTGGGGTAAAGCATCGGAATCTGTAACTAGTATCAAATGAATGGTTTAAAATATAGACAGTAAGAAGAGTCAGTATTCTTGTACTTAAGTCGGCATTGTGCCTTTTGTATTTAATTCCGATGCAATTCCTGTGTTTCATCGTCAATAAGAAGGTCAGAGGGATACAGTAAACCTGAAGTGAAGCATCGGAATCTATTACTAGTGTCACAAGAACTTTTCAAAGCATAGACACTAAGAAGAGTCAGTTTTCTTGTACTTAGGTCGGCGTTGTGCCTTTTGTATTTCATTCCGATGCAATTTCTGTGTTTCATCGTCAATAAGAAGGTCAGAGGGATACAGAAACATGAAGTGAAGCATCGGAATCTATTACTAGTGTCACACGAATGGTTCAAAACAAAGACAGTAGGAAGAGTCAGTTTTCTTGTACTTAAGTCGGCATTCTGCCTATTGTATTTAATTCCGATGCAATATCAGAGTTTCTCCGTCAATGAGAAGGTCAGAGGGATACAGTGAACCTGAAGTGAAGCATCGGAATCTATAACTAGTGTCACAGGAATGGTTCAAACATAGACAGTAAGAAGAGTCAGTTCCCTTGAACTTAAGTCGGCATTGTGCTTTTTGTATTTAATTCCGATGCAATTTCAATGTTTCATTGTCAATAAGAAGGTCAGAGGGATACAGTAAACCTGTAGCGAAGCATCCGAATCTATAACTAGTGTCACAGGAATGGTTCAAAACATAGACTGTAAGAAGGGTCAGTTTTCTTGTACATAAGTCGGCATTGTGCCTTTTGTATTTAACTCCGATGCAATTTCTGTTTTTCATCGTCAATAAGGAGGTCAGAGGGATACAGTAAACCTGAAGTGAAGCATCGGAATCTGTAACAAGTGTCACAGGAATGGTTGAAACAAAGACAGTAATATGAGTCAGTTTTCTTGTACTTAAGTCGGCATTGTGCCTTTTGTATTTAATTCCGATGCAATTTCTGTGTTTCATCGTCAATAAGAAGGTCAGAGGGATACAGTAAACCTGAAGTGAAGCATCGGAATCTTTAATTTGTGTCACATGAAAGGTTCAAAACTTAGAGAGTAAGAAGAGTCAGTTTTCTTGTACTAAAGTCGGCATTGTGAATTTTGTATTTGATTCCGATGCAATTTCTGTGTTTCATCGTCAATAAGAAACTCAGAGGGATACAGTAAATTTGAAGTGAAGCATCGGAATCCATAACTAGTGTCACAGGAATGGTTCAAAACGTAGACAGTAAGAAGAGCCAGTTTTCTTGTACTTAAGTCGGCATTGCGCCTTTTGTATTTGATTCCGATGCAATTTCTGTGTTTCATCGTCAATAAAAACGTCAGAGGGATACAGTAAACCTGAAGTGAAGCATCGGAATCTATAACTAGTGTCACAGGAATGGTTCAAAACATAGACAGTAAGAAGAGTTAGTTTTCTTGTACTTAAGTCGGCATTGTGCCATTTGTATTTAATTCCGATGCAATATCTGTGTTTCATCGTCAATAAGAAGGTCCGAGGGATACAGTAAACCTGAAGTGAAGCATCGGAATCTATAACTAGGGTCACATGAATGGTTCAAAACGTAGACAGTAAGAAGAGTTAGTTATCTTGTACTTAAGTCGGCATTGTGCCGTTTGCATTTAATTCCGATGCAATTTCTGTGTTTTATCGTCAATAAAAAGGTCAGAGGGATACAGTAAACCTGAAGTAAAGCATCGGAATCTATACCTAGTGTCACAGGAAGGGTTCAAAACATAGAGAGTAAGAAGAGTCAGTTTTCTTGTACTTAAGTCGGCATTGTGCCTTTTCTATCTAATTCCGATTCTATTTGTATGTTTCATCGTCAATAAGAAGGTCAGAGAGATACAGTAAACCTGAAGTATCGGAATCTATAACTAGTGTCTCAGGAATGTTTCAAACATAGACAGTAAGAAGAGTCAGTTTTCTTGTACGTAAGTCGGCATTGAGCCTTTTGTATTTAATTCCGATGCAATTTCTGTGTTGCATCGTCAATCAGAAGGTCAGAGGAATATAGTAAACCTGAAGTGAAGCAACGGAATCTATAACTAGTGTCACGGGAATGGTTCAAAACATAGACAGTAAGAAGAGTCAGTTTTCTTGTACTTAAGTCGTCATTGTGCCATTTGTATTTAATTCCGATGCAATATCTGGTTTCACAGTCAATAAGAAGGTTAGAGGGATACAGTAAACCTGGAGTGAAGCATCCGAATCTATAACTAGTGTCACAGGAATGGTTCAAAACATAGACTGTAAGAAGAGTCAGTTTTCTTGTACATCAGTCGGCATTGTGCCTTTTGTATTTAACTCCGATGCATTTTCTGTTTTTCATCGTCACTAAGAAGGTCAGAGGGATACAGTAAACCTCAAGTGAAGCATCGGAATCCATAACTAGTGTCACAGGAATGGTTCAAAACATAGACAGTAAGAAGAATCAGTCTTCTTGTACTTAAGTCGGCATTGTGCCTTTTGTATTTAATTCCGATGCAATTTCTGTGTTTCTTCGTCTATAAGAAGGTCAGAGGGATACAGTAAACCTGAAGTGAAGCATCGGAATCTATAACTAGTGTCACAGGAATCGTTCAAACAAAGACAGTAAGATGAGTCAGTTTTCTTGTACTTATGTCGGCATTGTGCCATTTGAATTTAATTCCGATGCAATTTTTGTGTTTCATCGTCAATAAGAAGGTCAGAGGGATACAGTAAACCGTAAGTGAGGCATCGGAATCTATAACTAGTGATACATCAATGGTTAAAACATAGACAGTAAGAAATGTCAGATTTCTTGTACATAAGTCGGCATTGTGCTTTTTGTATTTAATTCCGATGCAATTTCTGTGTTTCATCGTCAATAAGAAGGTCAGAGGGATACAGTAAACCTGAAGTGAAGCATCGGAATCTATAATTTGTGTCACATGAATGGTTCAAAACATAGTGAGTAAGAAGAGTCAGTTTTCTTGTACTTAAGTCGGCATTGTGAATTTTGTATTTAATCCCGATGCAATTTCTGTGTTTCATCGTCAATAAGAAAGTCAGAGGGAGACAGTAAATTTGAAGTGAAGCATCGGAATCTATAACTAGTGTCACAGCTATGGTTCAAAACATAGACAGGAGGAGAGTCAGATTTCTTGTACTTAAGTCGGCATTGCGCCTTTTGTATTTAATTCCGATGCAATTTCTGTGTTTCATCGTCAACAAAAAGGTCAGAGGGACACAGTAAACCTGAAGTGAAGCATCGGAATCTATAACTAGTGTCACAGGAATGGTTCAAATCATAGACAGTAAGAAGAGTTAGTTTTCTTGTACTTAAAACGGCATTGTGCCATTTGTATTTAATTCCGATGCAATTTCTGTGTTTCATCGTCAATAAGAAGGTCCGAGGGATACAGTAAACCTGAAGTGAAGCATCGGAACCTATAACTAGGGTCACATGAATGGTTCAAAACATAGACAGTAAGAAGAGTTAGTTATCTTGTACTCAAGTCGGCATTGTGCCGTTTGTATTTAATTCCGATGAAATTTCTGTGTTTCATCGTCTATAAAAAGGTCCGAGGGATACAGTAAACCTGAAGCGAAGCATCGGAATCTATAACTAGTGTCACAGGAAGGGTTCAAACATAGACAGTAAGAATAGTCAGTTTTCTTGTACTTAAGTTGGCATTGTGCCTTTTGTATTTAATTCCGATGCAATATCTGTGTTTCATCGTCAATAAGAAGGCCAGAGGGATACAGTAAACCTGAAGTGAAGCATCGGAATGTATAACTAGTGTCACATGAATAGTTCAGAACATAGACAGTAAGAAGGGTCAGTTATCTAGTACTTAAGTCGGCATTGTGCGATTTGTATTTAATTCCGATGCAATTTCTGTCTTTCATCGTCAATAAGAAGGTCAGAGGGATACAGTAAACATGAAGTGAAGCATCGGAAACCATAACTAGTGTCACAGGAATGGTTCAAAACATAGACAGCAAGAAGAGTCAGTTTTCTTCTACTTACGTCGGCATTGTGCCTTTTATACTTAACTCCGATGCAATTTCTGTGTTTCATCGTCAATAAGCAGGTCAGAGGGATACAGTAAACCTGAAGTGAAGCATCGGAATCTATAACTAGTGTCACAGGAATGGTTGAAAACATAGACAGTAAGAAGAGTCAGTTTTCTTGCACTTAAGTCGGAATTGTGCCTCTTGTATTTAATTCCGATGCAATTTCTGTGCTTCATCGTCAATAAGAAGGCCAGAGGGATACAGTAAACCTGAAGTGAGGCATCGGAATCTATAATTAGTTTCACATGAATGGTTCAAAACATAGAGGTTAAGAAGAGTCAGTTTTCTTGTACTCAAGTCGGCATTGTGCCTTTTGTATTTAATTCCGATGCAATTTCTGTGTTTCATCGTCAATAAGAAGGTCAGAGGGATACAGTATACCTGAAGTGAAGCATCGGAATCTATAACTAGTGTCACAGGAATGGTTCAAAGCATAGACAGTAAGAAGAGTCAGTTTTATTGCACTTAGGTCAGCATTGTTCCTTTTGTTTTTAATTCCGATGCAATTTATGTGCTTCATCGTCAATAAGAAGGTCAGAGGGATACAGTAAACCTGAAGTGAAGCATCGGAATCTATATTTAGTGTCACAGAAATTTTTCAAAACTTAGACAGTAAGATGAGTCAGTTTTCTTGTACTTAAGTCGGCATTGTGCCTTTTCTATTTAATTCCGATGTTATTTCTGTGTTTCATCATCAATAAGAACGTCAGAGGGTTACCGTAAACCTGAAGTGAAGCATCGGAATCTATAACTAGTGTCACATGAATGGTTTAAAACACAGGGAGTAAGAAGTGTCAGTTTTCTTGTTCTTAAGTCGGCATTGTTCCTTTTCTATTTAATTCCGACGCAATTTCTATGTTTCATCGTCAATAAGTAGGTCAGATGGATACAGTAAACCTGAAGTTAAGCATTGGAATCTATAATTAGTGTCACAGGAATGGATCAAAAATGGACAGTAAGAAGAGTCAGTTTTCTTGTACTTAAGTCGGCATTGTGCCTTTTGTATTTCAATCCGAAGCAATTTCTGTGATTCATAGTCAATAAGAAAGTCAGAGGGATACAGTAAACCTGAAGTGAAGCATCGGAATCTATATCTATTGTCACAGGAGTGGTTCAAATCATAGACAGTAAGAAGAGTCAGTTTTCTTGTACTTCAGTCGGCATTGTGCCTTTTGTATTCAATTCCGATGCAATTTCTGTGTTTCATCGTCAATAAGAAGGTCAGAGGGATACAGAAACCTGAAGTGAAGCATCGGAATCTATTACTAGTGTCACACGAATGGTTCAAAACAAAGACAGTAGGAAGAGTCAGTTTTCTTGAACTTAAGTCGGCATTGTGCCTATTGTATTTAATTCCGATGCAATATCAGGGTTTCATCGTCAAAGAGAAGGTCAGAGGGATACAGTGAACCTGAAGTGAAGCATCGGAATCTATAACTAGTGTCACAGGAATGGTTCAAACATAGATAGTAAGAACAGTCAGTTCCCTTGAACTTAAGTCGGCAATGTGCATTTTGTATTTAATTCCGATGCAATTTCAGTGTATCATCGTCAATAAGAAGGTCAGAGGGATAGAGTAAACCTGAAGTGAAGTATCGGAATCTATAACTAGTGTCTCAGGAATGTTTCAAAACATAGACAGTAAGAAGAGTCAGTTGTCGTGTACTTAAGTTGGCATTGTGCCTTTTGTATTTAAATCCGAAGCAATTTCTCTGATTCATCGTCTATAAGAAGATCAGAGGGATACAGTAAATCTGAAGTGAAGCATCGGAATCTATAACTAGTGTCATAGGAGTGGTTCAAATCATAGACAGTAAGAAGAGTCAGTTTTCTTGTACTTCAGACGGCATTGTGCCTTTTGTATTCAATTCCGATGCAATTTCTGTGTTTCATCGTCAATAAGAAGGTCAACGGGGTACAGTAAACCTGAAGTGAAGCACACGGAATCTATAACTGGTGTCACATGAGTGGTTCAAACATAGTCAGTAAGAAGTGTCAGTTTTCTTGAACATAAGTCGGCATTGTGCCTTTTGTATTTAATTCCGATGCAATTTCTGTGTTTCATCGTCAATACGAAGGTCAGAGGGATACAGCAAACCCGAAGTGAAGCATCGGAATCTATAATTAGTGTCACATGAATGGTTCAAATCATAGAGAGTAAGAAGAGTCAGTTTTCTTGTACTTAATTCGGCATTGTGCCTTTTGTATGTAATTCCGAAGTAATCTCTGTGTTTCATCGTCAATACGAAGGTCAGAGGGATACAGTAAATCTGAAGTGAAGCATCGGAATCAATATTTAGTGTCACAGGAATGGTTCAAACAAAGACAGTAAGATGAGTCAGTTTTCTTGTACTTAAGTCGGCATTGTGCCTTTTGTATTTAATTCCGAAGCAATTTCTGTGATTCATCGTCAATAACAAGGTCAGAGGGATACAGAAAACCTGAAGTGAAGCATCGGAATCTATAACTAGTGTCACACGAATGGTTCAAAACAAAGACAGTAGGATGAGTCAGTTTTCTTGTACTTAATTTGGCATTGTGCGTTTTCTATTTGATTCAGATGTAATTTCTGTGTTTCATCGTCAATACGAAGGTCAGAGGGATACAGTAGACCTGAAGTGAAGCATCGGCATCTATAACTAAAGTCACAGGAATGGTTCAAAACATAGACAGTAAGAAGAGCCAGTTTTCTTGTACTTAAGTCGGCGTTGTGCCTTTTGTATTTAATTCCGATGCAATTTCTGTGTTTCATCGTCAATAAGAAGGTCAGAGGGATACATAAACCTGAAGTGAAGCATCGGAATCTATTACTAGTGTCACACGAATGGTTCAAAACAAAGACAGTAGGAAGAGTCAGTTTTCTTGTACTTAAGTCGGCATTGTGCCTATTGTATTTAATTCCGATGCAATATCAGAGTTTCATCGTCAATGAGAAGGTCAGAGGGATACAGTGAACCTGAAGTGAAGCATCGGAATCTATAACTAGTGTCACAGGAAAGGTTCAAACATAGACAGTAAGAAGAGTCAGTTCCCTTGAACTTAAGTCGGCATTGTGCTTTTTGTATTTAATTCCGATGCAATTTCAGTGTTTCATTGTCAATAAGAAGGTCAGAGGGATACAGTAAACCTGTAGTGAAGCATCCGAATCTATAACTAGTGTCAGAGGAATGGTTTAAAACATAGACTGTAAGAAGGGTCAGTTTTCTTGTACTTCAGTCGGCATTGTGCCTTTTGTATTTAACAGCGAAGCAATTTCTGTTTTTCATCGTCATTAAGAAGGTCAGAGGGATGTAGTAAATCTGAAGTGAAGCATCGGAATCTATAACTAGTGTCACAGGAATGGTTCAAAACATAGACAGTAAGAAGAATCAGTCTTCTTGTACTTAAGTCTGCGTTGTGCCTTTTGTATTTAATTCCGATGCAATTTCTGTGTTTCATCGTCTATAAGAAGGTCAGAGGAAAACAGTAAACCTGAAGTGAAGCATCGGAATCTATAACTAGTGTCACAGGAATGGTTCAAACAAAGACAGTAAGATGAGTCAGTTTTCTTGTACATAAGTCGGCATTGTGCCTTTTGAATTTAAATCCGATGCAATTTCTGTGTTTCATCGTCAATAAGAAGGTCAGAGGGATACAGTAAACCTGAAGTGAAGCATCGGAATCAATAACTAGTGTTACATGAATGGTTAAAACGTAGACAGTAAGAAGAGTCAGTTTTCTTGTACATAAGTCGGCATTGTGCCTTTTGTATTTAATTCCGATGCAATGACTGTGTTTCATCGCCAATAAGAAGGTCAGAGGGATACAGTAAACCTGAAGTGAAGCATCGGAATCTATAATTTGTGTCACATGAAAGGTTCAAAACTTAGAGAGTAAGAAGAGTCAGTTTTCTTGTACTTAAGTCGGCATTGTGAATTTTGTATTTAATTCCGATGCAATTTCTGTATTTCATCGTCAATAAGAAACTCAGAGGGATACAGTAATTTTGAAGTGAAGCATCGGAATCTATAACTAGTGTCACAGGAATGGTTCAAAACATAGACAGTAAGAAGAGTAAGTTTTCTTGTACTTAAGTCGGCATTGCGCCTTTTGTATATAATTCCGATGTAATTTCTGTGTTTCATCGTCAATAAAATGGTCAGAGGGATACAGTAAACCTGAAGTGAAGCATCGGAATCTATAACTAGTGTCTCAGGAATGGTTCAAAACATAGACAGTAAGAAGAATCAGTCTTCTTGTACTTAAGTCGGCATTGTGCCTTTTGTATTTAATTCCGATGCAATTTCTGTGTTTCGTCGTCTATAAGAAGGTCAGAGGGATACAGTTAACCTGAAGTGAAGCACCGGAATCTATAACTAGTGTCACAGGAATGGTTCAAACAAAGACAGTAAGATGAGTCAGTTTTCTTGTACTTAAGTCGGCATTGTGCCTTTTGTTTTTAATTCCGAAGCAATTTCTGTGATTCATCGTCAATAACAAGGTCAGAGGGATACAGAAAACCTGAAGTGAAGCATCGGAATCTATAACTAGTGTCACAGGAATGGTTCAAAGCATAGACAGCAAGAAGAGTCAGTTTTCTTGTACTTAAGTCGGCAATGTGCCTTTTGTACTTAACTCCAATGCAATTTCTGTGTTTCATCGTCAATAAGAAGGTCAGAGGGATTCAGTAATCCTGAAGTGCAGCATCGGAATCTATAACTAGTGTCACAGGAATGGTTCAAACATAGACAGCAAGAAGAGACAGTTCCCTTGAACTTAAGTCCGCATTGTGCATTTTGTATTTAATTCCGATGCAATTTCAGTGTTTCATCGTCAATAAGAAGGTCAGAGGGATACAGTAAACCTGAAGTATCGGAATATATAACTAGTGTCTCAGGAATGTTTCAAAACATAGACAGTAAGAAGAGTCAGTTTTCTTGTACGTAAGTCGGCATTGAGCCTTTTGTTTTTAATTCCGATGCAATAACTGTGTTGCATCGTCAATCAGATGGTCAGAGGAATACAGTAAACCTGAAGTGAAGCAACGGAATCTATAACTAGTGTCACGGGAATGGTTCAAACATAGACAGTAAGAAGAGTCAGTTTTCTAGTACTTAAGTGGACATTGTTCCTTTTCTATTTAATTCCGATACAATTTCTATGTTTCATCGTCAATAAGAAGATCAGAGGGATACAGTAAACCTGAAGTGAATCATCGGAATCCATAACTAGTGTCACAGGAATGGATTAAAACATAGACAGTAAGAAGAGTCAGTTCCCTTGATCTTAAGTCGGCATTGTGCTTTTTGTATTTAATTCCGATGCAATTTCAGTGTTTCATTGTCAATAAGAAGGTCAGAGGGATACAGTAAACCTGTAGTGAAGCATCCGAATCTATAACTAGTGTCAGAGGAATGGTTCAAAACATAGACTGTAAGAGGGGTCAGTTTTCTTGTACATAAGTCGGCATTGTGCCTTTTGTATTTAACTGCGAAGCAATTTCTGTTTTTCATCGTCAATAAGAAGGTCAGAGGGATATAGTAAATCCAAAGTGAAGCATCGGAATTTATAACTAGTGTCACAGGAAAGGTTCAAACCATAGACAGTAAGAAGAATCAGTCTTCTTGTACTTAAGTCGGCATTGTGCCTTTTGTATTTAATTCCGATGCAATTTCTGTGTTTCATCGTCTATAAGAAGGTCAGAGGGATACAGTAAACCTGAAGTGAAGCATCGGAATCTATAACTAGTGTCACAGGAATGGTTCAAACAAAGACAGTAAGATGAGTCAGTTTTCTTGTACATAAGTCGGCATTGTGCCTTTTGAATTTAAATCCGATGCAATTTCTGTGTTTCATCGTCAATAAGAAGGTCAGAGGGATACAGTAAACCTGAAGTGAAGCATCGGAATCAATAACTAGTGTTACGTGAATGGTTAAAACATAGACAGTAAGAAGAGTCAGTTTTCTTGTACATAAGTCGGCATTGTGCCTTTTGTAATTAATTCCGATGCAATTTCTGTGTTTCATCGTCAATAAGAAGGTCAGAGGGATACAGTAAACCTGAAGTGAAGCATCGGAATCTATAATTTGTGCCACATGAAAGGTTCAAAACTTAGAGAGTAAGAAGAGTCAGTTTTCTTGTACTTAAGTCGACATTGTGAATTTTGTATTTAATTCCGATGCAATTTCTGTATTTCATCGTCAATAAGAAACTCAGAGGGATGCACTAATTTTGAAGTGAAGCATCGGAATCTATAACTAGTGTCACAGGAATGGCTCAAAACATAGACAGTAAGAAGAGTAAGTTTTCTTGTACTTAATTCGGCATTGCGCCTTTTGTATATAATTCCGATGCAATTTCTGTGTTTCATCGTCAATATAATGGTCAGAGGGATACAGTAAACCTGAAGTGAAGCATCGGAATCTATAACTAGTGTCACAGGAATGGTTCAAACAAAGACAGTAAAATGAGTCAGTTTTCTTGTACTTAAGTCGGCATTGTGCCTTTTGTATTTAATTCCGAAGCAATTTCTGTGATTCATCGTCAATAACAAGGTCAGAGGGATACAGAAAACCTGAAGTGAAGCATCGGAATCTATAACTAGTGTCACAGGAATGGTTCAAACATAGACAGCAAGAAGAGACAGTTCCCTTGTACTTAAGTCGGCATTGTGCATTTTGTATTTAATTCCGATGCAATTTCAGTGTTTCATCGTCAATAAGAAGGTCAGAGGGATACAGTAAACCTGAATTATCGGAATCTATAACTAGTGTCTCAGGAATGTTTCAAAACATAGACAGTAAGAAGAGTCAGTTTTCTTGTACATAAGCCGGCATTGAGCCTTTTGTTTTTAATTCCGATGCAATATCTGTGTTGCATCGTCAATCAGAAGGTCAGAGGAATACAGTAAACCTGAAGCGAAGCAGCGGAATCTATAACTAGTGTCACGGGAATGGTTCAAAACATAGACAGTAAGATGAGTCAGTTTTCTTGTACTTAAGTCGGCATTGTGCCATTTGAATTTAATTCCGACGCAATATCTGTGTTTCTTAGTCAATAAGAAGGTCAGAGGGATACAGTAAACCTGAAGTGAAGCATCGGAATCTATAATTTGTGTCACATGAAAGGTTCAAAACTTAGAGAGTAAGAAGAGTCAGTTTTCTTGTACTTAAGTCGGCATTGTGAATTTTGTATTTAATTCCGATGCAATTTCGGTATTTCATCGTCAATAAGAAACTCAGAGGGATACAGTAATTTTGAAGTGAAGCATCGGAATCTATAACTAGTGTCACAGGAATGGTTCAAAACATAGACAGTAAGAAGAGTAAGTTTTCTTGTACTTAAGTCGGCATTGCGCCTTTTGTATATAATTCCGATGTAATTTCTGTGTTTCATCGTCAATAAAATGGTCAGAGGGATACAGTAAACCTGAAGTGAAGCATCGGAATCTATAACTAGTGTCTCAGGAATGGTTCAAAACATAGACAGTAAGAAGAATCAGTCTTCTTGTACTTAAGTCGGCATTGTGCCTTTTGTATTTAATTCCGATGCAATTTCTGTGTTTCGTCGTCTATAAGAAGGTCAGAGGGATACAGTTAACCTGAAGTGAAGCACCGGAATCTATAACTAGTGTCACAGGAATGGTTCAAACAAAGACAGTAAGATGAGTCAGTTTTCTTGTACTTAAGTCGGCATTGTGCCTTTTGTTTTTAATTCCGAAGCAATTTCTGTGATTCATCGTCAATAACAAGGTCAGAGGGATACAGAAAACCTGAAGTGAAGCATCGGAATCTATAACTAGTGTCACAGGAATGGTTCAAAGCATAGACAGCAAGAAGAGTCAGTTTTCTTGTACTTAAGTCGGCAATGTGCCTTTTGTACTTAACTCCAATGCAATTTCTGTGTTTCATCGTCAATAAGAAGGTCAGAGGGATTCAGTAATCCTGAAGTGCAGCATCGGAATCTATAACTAGTGTCACAGGAATGGTTCAAACATAGACAGCAAGAAGAGACAGTTCCCTTGAACTTAAGTCCGCATTGTGCATTTTGTATTTAATTCCGATGCAATTTCAGTGTTTCATCGTCAATAAGAAGGTCAGAGGGATACAGTAAACCTGAAGTATCGGAATATATAACTAGTGTCTCAGGAATGTTTCAAAACATAGACAGTAAGAAGAGTCAGTTTTCTTGTACGTAAGTCGGCATTGAGCCTTTTGTTTTTAATTCCGATGCAATAACTGTGTTGCATCGTCAATCAGATGGTCAGAGGAATACAGTAAACCTGAAGTGAAGCAACGGAATCTATAACTAGTGTCACAGGAATGGTTCAAACATAGACAGCAAGAAGAGACAGTTCCCTTGTACTTAAGTCGGCATTGTGCATTTTGTATTTAATTCCGATGCAATTTCAGTGTTTCATCGTCAATAAGAAGGTCAGAGGGATACAGTAAACCTGAATTATCGGAATCTATAACTAGTGTCTCAGGAATGTTTCAAAACATAGACAGTAAGAAGAGTCAGTTTTCTAGTACTTAAGTGGACATTGTTCCTTTTCTATTTAATTCCGATACAATTTCTATGTTTCATCGTCAATAAGAAGATCAGAGGGATACAGTAAACCTGAAGTGAATCATCGGAATCCATAACTAGTGTCACAGGAATGGATTAAAACATAGACAGTAAGAAGAGTCAGTTCCCTTGATCTTAAGTCGGCATTGTGCTTTTTGTATTTAATTCCGATGCAATTTCAGTGTTTCATTGTCAATAAGAAGGTCAGAGGGATACAGTAAACCTGTAGTGAAGCATCCGAATCTATAACTAGTGTCAGAGGAATGGTTCAAAACATAGACTGTAAGAGGGGTCAGTTTTCTTGTACATAAGTCGGCATTGTGCCTTTTGTATTTAACTGCGAAGCAATTTCTGTTTTTCATCGTCAATAAGAAGGTCAGAGGGATATAGTAAATCCAAAGTGAAGCATCGGAATTTATAACTAGTGTCACAGGAAAGGTTCAAACCATAGACAGTAAGAAGAATCAGTCTTCTTGTACTTAAGTCGGCATTGTGCCTTTTGTATTTAATTCCGATGCAATTTCTGTGTTTCATCGTCTATAAGAAGGTCAGAGGGATACAGTAAACCTGAAGTGAAGCATCGGAATCTATAACTAGTGTCACAGGAATGGTTCAAACAAAGACAGTAAAATGAGTCAGTTTTCTTGTACTTAAGTCGGCATTGTGCCTTTTGTATTTAATTCCGAAGCAATTTCTGTGATTCATCGTCAATAACAAGGTCAGAGGGATACAGAAAACCTGAAGTGAAGCATCGGAATCTATAACTAGTGTCACAGGAATGGTTCAAACATAGACAGCAAGAAGAGACAGTTCCCTTGTACTTAAGTCGGCATTGTGCATTTTGTATTTAATTCCGATGCAATTTCAGTGTTTCATCGTCAATAAGAAGGTCAGAGGGATACAGTAAACCTGAATTATCGGAATCTATAACTAGTGTCTCAGGAATGTTTCAAAACATAGACAGTAAGAAGAGTCAGTTTTCTTGTACATAAGCCGGCATTGAGCCTTTTGTTTTTAATTCCGATGCAATATCTGTGTTGCATCGTCAATCAGAAGGTCAGAGGAATACAGTAAACCTGAAGCGAAGCAGCGGAATCTATAACTAGTGTCACGGGAATGGTTCAAAACATAGACAGTAAGATGAGTCAGTTTTCTTGTACTTAAGTCGGCATTGTGCCATTTGAATTTAATTCCGACGCAATATCTGTGTTTCTTAGTCAATAAGAAGGTCAGAGGGATACAGTAAACCTGAAGTGAAGCATCGGAATCTATAATTTGTGTCACATGAAAGGTTCAAAACTTAGAGAGTAAGAAGAGTCAGTTTTCTTGTACTTAAGTCGGCATTGTGAATTTTGTATTTAATTCCGATGCAATTTCGGTATTTCATCGTCAATAAGAAACTCAGAGGGATACAGTAATTTTGAAGTGAAGCATCGGAATCTATAACTAGTGTCACAGGAATGGTTCAAAACATAGACAGTAAGAAGAGTAAGTTTTCTTGTACTTAAGTCGGCATTGCGCCTTTTGTATATAATTCCGATGTAATTTCTGTGTTTCATCGTCAATAAAATGGTCAGAGGGATACAGTAAACCTGAAGTGAAGCATCGGAATCTATAACTAGTGTCTCAGGAATGGTTCAAAACATAGACAGTAAGAAGAATCAGTCTTCTTGTACTTAAGTCGGCATTGTGCCTTTTGTATTTAATTCCGATGCAATTTCTGTGTTTCGTCGTCTATAAGAAGGTCAGAGGGATACAGTTAACCTGAAGTGAAGCACCGGAATCTATAACTAGTGTCACAGGAATGGTTCAAACAAAGACAGTAAGATGAGTCAGTTTTCTTGTACTTAAGTCGGCATTGTGCCTTTTGTTTTTAATTCCGAAGCAATTTCTGTGATTCATCGTCAATAACAAGGTCAGAGGGATACAGAAAACCTGAAGTGAAGCATCGGAATCTATAACTAGTGTCACAGGAATGGTTCAAAGCATAGACAGCAAGAAGAGTCAGTTTTCTTGTACTTAAGTCGGCAATGTGCCTTTTGTACTTAACTCCAATGCAATTTCTGTGTTTCATCGTCAATAAGAAGGTCAGAGGGATTCAGTAATCCTGAAGTGCAGCATCGGAATCTATAACTAGTGTCACAGGAATGGTTCAAACATAGACAGCAAGAAGAGACAGTTCCCTTGAACTTAAGTCCGCATTGTGCATTTTGTATTTAATTCCGATGCAATTTCAGTGTTTCATCGTCAATAAGAAGGTCAGAGGGATACAGTAAACCTGAAGTATCGGAATATATAACTAGTGTCTCAGGAATGTTTCAAAACATAGACAGTAAGAAGAGTCAGTTTTCTTGTACGTAAGTCGGCATTGAGCCTTTTGTTTTTAATTCCGATGCAATAACTGTGTTGCATCGTCAATCAGATGGTCAGAGGAATACAGTAAACCTGAAGTGAAGCAACGGAATCTATAACTAGTGTCACGGGAATGGTTCAAACATAGACAGTAAGAAGAGTCAGTTTTCTAGTACTTAAGTGGACATTGTTCCTTTTCTATTTAATTCCGATACAATTTCTATGTTTCATCGTCAATAAGAAGATCAGAGGGATACAGTAAACCTGAAGTGAATCATCGGAATCCATAACTAGTGTCACAGGAATGGATTAAAACATAGACAGTAAGAAGAGTCAGTTCCCTTGATCTTAAGTCGGCATTGTGCTTTTTGTATTTAATTCCGATGCAATTTCAGTGTTTCATTGTCAATAAGAAGGTCAGAGGGATACAGTAAACCTGTAGTGAAGCATCCGAATCTATAACTAGTGTCAGAGGAATGGTTCAAAACATAGACTGTAAGAGGGGTCAGTTTTCTTGTACATAAGTCGGCATTGTGCCTTTTGTATTTAACTGCGAAGCAATTTCTGTTTTTCATCGTCAATAAGAAGGTCAGAGGGATATAGTAAATCCAAAGTGAAGCATCGGAATTTATAACTAGTGTCACAGGAAAGGTTCAAACCATAGACAGTAAGAAGAATCAGTCTTCTTGTACTTAAGTCGGCATTGTGCCTTTTGTATTTAATTCCGATGCAATTTCTGTGTTTCATCGTCTATAAGAAGGTCAGAGGGATACAGTAAACCTGAAGTGAAGCATCGGAATCTATAACTAGTGTCACAGGAATGGTTCAAACAAAGACAGTAAGATGAGTCAGTTTTCTTGTACATAAGTCGGCATTGTGCCTTTTGAATTTAAATCCGATGCAATTTCTGTGTTTCATCGTCAATAAGAAGGTCAGAGGGATACAGTAAACCTGAAGTGAAGCATCGGAATCAATAACTAGTGTTACGTGAATGGTTAAAACATAGACAGTAAGAAGAGTCAGTTTTCTTGTACATAAGTCGGCATTGTGCCTTTTGTAATTAATTCCGATGCAATTTCTTTGTTTCATCGTCAATAAGAAGGTCAGAGGGATACAGTAAACCTGAAGTGAAGCATCGGAATCTATAATTTGTGCCACATGAAAGGTTCAAAACTTAGAGAGTAAGAAGAGTCAGTTTTCTTGTACTTAAGTCGACATTGTGAATTTTGTATTTAATTCCGATGCAATTTCTGTATTTCATCGTCAATAAGAAACTCAGAGGGATGCACTAATTTTGAAGT
This sequence comes from Schistocerca piceifrons, assembly GCF_021461385.2. Classification (NCBI taxonomy): domain Eukaryota; kingdom Metazoa; phylum Arthropoda; class Insecta; order Orthoptera; family Acrididae; genus Schistocerca; species Schistocerca piceifrons. Next base: position 123,812 of record NW_025727597.1, on the reverse strand, counting down.
GAAGCATCGGAATCTATAACTAGTGTCACAGGAATGGCTCAAAACATAGACAGTAAGAAGAGTAAGTTTTCTTGTACTTAATTCGGCATTGCGCCTTTTGTATATAATTCCGATGCAATTTCTGTGTTTCATCGTCAATATAATGGTCAGAGGGATACAGTAAACCTGAAGTGAAGCATCGGAATCTATAACTAGTGTCACAGGAATGGTTCAAACAAAGACAGTAAAATGAGTCAGTTTTCTTGTACTTAAGTCGGCATTGTGCCTTTTGTATTTAATTCCGAAGCAATTTCTGTGATTCATCGTCAATAACAAGGTCAGAGGGATACAGAAAACCTGAAGTGAAGCATCGGAATCTATAACTAGTGTCACAGGAATGGTTCAAACATAGACAGCAAGAAGAGACAGTTCCCTTGTACTTAAGTCGGCATTGTGCATTTTGTATTTAATTCCGATGCAATTTCAGTGTTTCATCGTCAATAAGAAGGTCAGAGGGATACAGTAAACCTGAATTATCGGAATCTATAACTAGTGTCTCAGGAATGTTTCAAAACATAGACAGTAAGAAGAGTCAGTTTTCTTGTACATAAGCCGGCATTGAGCCTTTTGTTTTTAATTCCGATGCAATATCTGTGTTGCATCGTCAATCAGAAGGTCAGAGGAATACAGTAAACCTGAAGCGAAGCAGCGGAATCTATAACTAGTGTCACGGGAATGGTTCAAAACATAGACAGTAAGATGAGTCAGTTTTCTTGTACTTAAGTCGGCATTGTGCCATTTGAATTTAATTCCGACGCAATATCTGTGTTTCTTAGTCAATAAGAAGGTCAGAGGGATACAGTAAACCTGGAGTGAAGCATCCGAATCTATAACTAGTGTCACAGGAATGGTTCAAAACATAGAATGTAAGAAGAGTCAGTTTTTTTGTACATCAGTCGGCATTGTGCCTATTGTATTTCACTCCGATGCATTTTCTGTTTTTCATCGTCAATAAGAAGGTCAGAGGGATACAGTAAACCTGAAGTGAAGCATCGGAATCTATAACTAGTGTCACAGGAATGGTTCAAAACATAGACAGTAAGAAGAATCAGTCTTCTTGTACTTAAGTCGGCATTGTGCCTTTTGTATTTAATTCCGATGCAATTTCTGTGTTTCATCGTCTATAAGAAGGTCAGAGGGATACAGTAAGCCTGAAGTGAAGCATCGGAATCTATAACTAGTGTCACAGGAATGGTTCAAACAAAGACAGTAAGATGAGTCAGTTTTCTTGTACTTAAGTCGGCATTGTGCCATTTGAATTTAATTCTGATGCAATTTCTGTGTTTCATCGTCAATAAGAAGGTCAGAGGGATACAGTAAACCTGAAGTGAAGCATCGGAATCTATAACTAGTGTTACATCAATGGTTAATACGTAGACATTAAGAAGAGTCAGTTTTCTTGTACATAAGTCGGCATTGTGCCTTTTGTATTAAATTCCGATGCAATTTCTGTGTTTCATCGTCAATAAGAAGGTCAGAGGGATACAGTAAACCTGAAGTGAAGCATCGGAATCTATAATTTGTGTCACATGAATGGTTCAAAACATAGAGAGTAAGAAGAGTCAGTTTTCTTGTACTTAGGTCGGCATTGTGAATTTTGTATTTAATTCCGAAGCAATTTCTGTGTTTCATCGTCAATAAGAAAGTCAGAGGGATACAGAAAATTTGAAGTGAAGCATCGGAATCTATAACTAGTGTCACAGGAATGGTTCAAAACATAGAAAGTTAGGAGAGTCAGTTTTCTTGTACTTAAGTCGGCATTGCGCCTTTTGTATTTAATTCCGATGCAATTTCTGTGTTTCATCGTCAAAAAAAAGGTCAGGGGGATACAGTAAACCTGAAGTGAAGCATCGGAATCTATAATTAGTGTCACATGAATGGTTCAAAACATAGAGATTAAGAAGAGTCAGTTTTCTTGTACTTAAGTCGGCATTATGCCTTTAGTATTTAATTCCGATGCAATTTCTGTGTTTCATCGTCAATAAGAAGGTCAGAGGGATACAGTAAACCTGAAGTGAAGCATCGGAATCTATAACTAGTGTCACAGGAATGGTTCAAAGCATAGACAGTAAGAAGAGTCAGTTTTATTGCACTTAGGTCGGCACTGTGCCTTTTGTTTTTAATTCCGATGCAATTTCTGTGCTTCATCGTCAATAAGAAGGTCAGAGGGATACAGTAAACCTGAAGTGAAGCATCGGAATCAATAATTAGTGTCACATGAGTGGTTCAAAACATAGAGAGTAAGAAGAGTCAGTTTTCTTGTACTTAAGTTGGCATTGTGCCTTTTGTATTTAATTCCGATGCAATTTCTGTGTTTCATCGTTAATAAGAAGGTCAGAGGGATACAGTAAACCTGAAGTGAAGCATCGGAATCTATAACTAGTGTCACAGGAATGGTTCAAAGCATAGACAGTAAGAAGAGTCAGTTTTCTTGTACTTAAGTCGGCATTGTGCCTTTTGTATTTCTTTCCGATGCAATTTCTGTGTTTCATCGTCAATAAAAAGGTCAGAGAGATACAGTAAACCCGAAGTGAAGCATCGGAATCTATAACTAGTGTCACATGAATGGTTCAAAACATAGACAGTAAGAAGAGTCAGTTTTCTTGTACTTAAGTCTGCTTTGTGCCTTTTGTATTTAATTCCGATGCAATTTCTGTGTTTCATCGTCAATAAGAAGGTCAGAGGGATACAGTAAACCTGAAGTGAAGCATCGGAATCTATAACTAGTGTCACAGGAATGGTTCAAAACATAGACAGTAAGAAGACTCAGTTTTCTTGTACTTAAATCGTCATTGTGCATTTTGTATTTAATTCCGTTGCAATTTCTGTGTTTCATCGTCAATAAGAAGGTCAGAGGGATACAGTAAACCTGAGGTTAAGCATCGGAATCTATAACTAGTGTCACAGGAATGGTTCAAAACATAGACAGTAAGAAGAGTCAGTTTTCTTGTACATAAGTCGGCATTGTGCCTTTTGTATTTAATTCCAATGCAATTTCTGTGTTTCATCGTCCATAAAAAGGTCAGAGGGATACAGTAAACCGGAAGTGAAGGATCGGAATCTATAACTAGTGTCACAGGAATGGTTCAAAACATAGACAGTAAGAAGAGTCAGTTTTCTTGTACTTAAGTCGGCATTGTGCCTTTTGTTTTTAATTCCGAAGCAATTTCTGTGATTCATCGTCAATAAGAAGTTCAGAGGGATACAGTAAACGTGGGGTAAAGCATCGGAATCTATAACTAGTATCACATGAATGGTTTAAAACATAGACAGTAAGAAGAGTCAGTTTTCTTGTACTTAACTCGGCATTGTGCCTTTTGTATTTAATTCCGATGCAATTCCTGTGTTTCATCGTCAATAAGAAGGTCAGAGGGATATAGTAAACCTGAAGTGAAGCATCGGAATCTATTACTAGTGTCACAGGAACCTTTCAAAGCATAGAAACTAAGAAGAGTTAGTTTTCTTGTACTTAAGTCGGCGTTGTGCCTTTTGTATTTAATTCCGATGCAATTTCTGTGTTTCATCGTCAATAAGAAGGTCAGAGGGATACATAAACCTGAAGTGAAGCATCGGAATCTATTACTATTGTCACACGAATGGTTCAAAACAAAGACAGTAGGTAGAGTCAGTTTTCTTGTACTTAAGTCGGCATTGTGCCTATTGTATTTAATTCCGATGCAACATCAGAGTCTCATCGTCAATGAGAAGGTCAGAGGGATACAGTGAACCTGAAGTGAAGCATTGGAATCTATAACTAGTGTCACAGGAATGGTTCAAACATAGACAGTAAGAAGAGTCAGTTCCCTTGAACTTAAGTCGGCATTGTGCTTTTTGTATTTAATTCCGATGCAATTTCAGTGTTTCATTGTCAATAAGAAGGTCAGAGGGATACAGTAAACCTGTAGTGAAGCATCCGAATCTATAACTAGTGTCAGAGGAATGGTTCAAAACATAGACTGTAAGAAGGGTCAGTTTTCTTGTACATAAGTCGGCATTGTGCCTTTTGTATTTAACTGCGAAGCAATTTCTGTTTTTCATCGTCAATAAGAAGGTCAGAGGGATATAGTACATCTGAAGTGAAGCATCGGAATCTATAACTAGTGTCACAGGAATGGTTCAAAACATAGACAGTAAGAAGAATCATTCTTCTTGTACTTAAGTCGGCATTGTGCCTTTTGTATTTAATTCCGATGCAATTTCTGTGTTTCATCGTCTATAAGAAGGTCAGAGGGATACAGTAAACCTGAAGTGAAGCATCGGAATCTATAACTAGTGTCACAGGAATGGTTCAAACAAAGACAGTAAGATGAGTCAGTTTTCTTGTACATAAGTCGGCATTGTGCCTTTTGAATTTAAATCCGATGCAATTTCTGTGCTTCATCGTCAATAAGAAGGTCAGAGGGATACAGTAAACCTGAAGTGAAGAATCGGAATCAATAACTAGTGTTACATGAATGGTTAAAACATAGACAGTAAGAAGAGTCAGTTTTCTTGTACATAAGTCGGCATTGTGCCTTTTGTATTTAATTCCGATGCAATTTCTGTGTTTCATCGTCAATAAGAAGGTCAGAGGGATACAGTAAACCTGAAGTGAAACATCGGAATCTATAATTTGTGTCACATGAAAGGTTCAAAACATAGAGAGTAAGAAGAGTCAGTTTTCTTGTACTTAAGTCGGCATTGTGAATTTTGTATTTAATTCCGATGCAATTTCTGTATTTCATCGTCAATAAGAAACTCAGAGGGATACAGTAAACCTGAAGTGAAGCATCGGAATCTATAACTAAAGTCACAGGAATGGTTCAAACAAAGACAGTAAGATGAGTCAGTTTTCTTGTACTTAAGTCGGCATTGTGCCTTTTGTATTTAATTCCGAAGCAATTTCTGTGATTCATCGTCAATACAAGGTCAGAGGGATACAGAAAACCTGAAGTGAAGCATCGGAATCTATAACTAGTGTCACAGGAATGGTTCAAAGCGTAGACAGCAAGAAGAGTCAGTTTTCTTGTACTTAAGTTGGCATTGTGCTTTTGGATTTAATTCCGATGCAATTTCTGTGTTTCATCGTCAATAAAATGGTCAGAGGGATACAGTAAACCTGAAGTGAAGCATCGGAATGTATAACTAGTGTCTCAGGAATGGTTCAAAACATAGACAGTAAGAAGAATCAGTCTTCTTGTACTTAAGTCGGCATTGTGCCTTTTGTATTTAATTCCGATGCAATTTCTGTGTTTCGTCGTCTATAAGAAGGTCAGAGGGATACAGTAAACCTGAAGTGAAGCATCGGAATCTATAACTGGTGTCACAGGAATGGTTCAAACAAAGACAGTAAGATGAGTCGGTTTTCTTGTACTTAAGTCGGCATTGTGCCTTTTGTATTTAATTCCGATGCAATTTCTGTGTTTCATCGTCAATAAAATGGTCAGAGGGATACAGAAAACCTGAAGTGAAGCATCGGAATCTATAACTAGTGTCACAGGAATGGTTCAAAGCGTAGACAGCAAGAAGAGTCAGTTTTCTTGTACTTAAGTCGGCATTGTGCCTTTTGTACTTAACTCCAATGCAATTTCTGTGTTTCATCGTCAATAAGAAGGTCAGAGGAATTCAGTAAACCTGAAGTGAAGCATCGGAATCTATAACTAGTGTCACAGGAATGGTTCAAACATAGACAGCAAGAAGAGACAGTTCCCTTGAACTTAAGTCGGCATTGTGCATTTTGTATTTAATTCCGATGCAATTTCAGTGTTTCATCGTCAATAAGAAGGTCAGAGGGATACAGTAAACCTGAAGTATCGGAATCTATAACTAGTGTCTCAGGAATGTTTCAAAACATAGACAGTAAGAAGGGTCAGTTTTCTTGTACATAAGTCGGCATTGTGCCTTTTGTTTTTAATTCCGAAGCAATTTCTGTGATTCATCGTCAATAAGAAATTCAGAGGGATACAGTAAACCTGAAGTGAATCATCGGAATCTATAACTAGTGTCACAGGAATGGATTAAATCATAGACAGTAAGAAGAGTCAGTTTTCTTGTACTTAAGTCGGCATTGTGCCTTTTGTTTTTAATTCCGAAGCAATTCCTGTGTTTCATCGTCAATAAGAAGGTCAGAGGGATATAGTAAACCTGAAGTGAAGCATCGGAATCTATTACTAGTGTCACAGGAACCTTTCAAAGCACAGACTTTAAGAAGAGTCAGTTTTCTTGTACTTAAGTCGGCGTTGTGCCTTTTGTATTTAATTCCGATGCAATTTCTGTGTTTCATCGTCAATAAGAAAGTCAGAGGGATACATAAACCTGAAGTGAAGCATCGGAATCTATTACTAGTGTCAAACGAATGGTTCAAACAAAGACAGAGGAAGAGTCAGTTTTCTTGTACTTAAGTCGGCATTGTGCCTATTGTATTTAATTCCGATGCAATATCAGAGTTTCATCGTCAATGAGAAGGTCAGAGGGATACAGTGAACCTGAAGTGAAGCATCGGAATCTATAACTAGTGTCACAGGAATGGTTCAAACATAGACAGTAAGAAGAATCAGTCTTCTTGTACTTAAGTCGGCATTGTGCCTTTTGTATTTATTTCCGATGCAATTTCTGTGTTTCATCGTCTATAAGAAGGTCAGAGGGATACAGTAAACCTGCAGTGAAGCATCGGAATCTATAACTAGTGTCACAGGAATGGTTCAAACAAAGACAGTAAGATGAGTCAGTTTTCTTGTACATAAGTCGGCATTGTGCTTTTTGAATTTAAATCCGATGCAAATTCTGTGTTTCATCGTCAATAAGAAGGTCAGAGGGATACAGTACACCTGAAGTGAAGCATCGGAATCAATAACTAGTGTTACATGAATGGTTAAAACATAGACAGTAAGGAGAGTCAGTTTTCTTGTACATAAGTCGGCATTGTGCCTTTTGTATTTAATTCCGATGCAATTTCTGTGTTTCATCGTCAATAAGAAGGTCAGAGGGATACAGTAAACCTGAAGTGAAGCATCGGAATCTATAATTTGTGTCACATGAAAGGTTCAAAACTTAGAGAGTAAGAAGAGTCAGTTTTCTTGTACTTAAGTCGGCATTGTGAATTTTGTATTTAATTCCGATGCAATTTCTGTATTTCATCGTCATTAAGAAACTCAGAGGGATACAGTAATTTTGAAGTGAGGAATCGGAATCTATAACTAGTGTCACAGGAATGGTTCAAAACATAGACAGTAAGAAGAGTAAGTTTTCTTGTACTTAAGTCGGCATTGCGCCTTTTGTATATAATTCCGATGCAATTTCTGTGTTTCATCGCCAATAAGAAGGTCAGAGGGATACAGTAAACCTGAAGTGAAGCATCGGAATCTATAACTAGTGTCACAGGAATGGTTCAAACAAAGACAGTAAGATGAGTCAGTTTTCTTGTACTTAAGTCGGCATTGTGCCTTTTGTATTTAATTCCGAAGCAATTTCTGTGATTCATCGTCAATAACAAGGTCAGAGGGATACAGAAAACCTGAAGTGAAGCATCGGAATCTATTACTATTGTCACACGAATGGTTCAAAACAAAGACAGTAGGTAGAGTCAGTTTTCTTGTACTTAAGTCGGCATTGTGCCTATTGTATTTAATTCCGATGCAACATCAGAGTTTCATCGTCAATGAGAAGGTCAGAGGGATACAGTGAACCTGAAGTGAAGCATCGGAATCTATAACTAGTGTCTCAGGAATGGTTCAAAACATAGACAGTAAGAAGAATCAGTCTTCTTGTACTTAAGTCGGCATTGTGCCTTTTGTATTTAATTCCGATGCAATTTCTGTGTTTCGTCGTCTATAAGACGGTCAGAGGGATACAGTAAACCTGAAGTGAAGCATCGGAATCTATAACTAGTGTCTCAGGAATGGTTCAAAACATAGACAGTAAGAAGAATCAGTCTTCTTGTACTTAAGTCGGCATTGTGCCTTTTGTATTTAATTCCGATGCAATTTCTGTGTTTCGACGTCTATAAGAAGGTCAGAGGGATACAGTAAACCTGAAGTGAAGGATCGGAATCTATAACTAGTGTCACAGGAATGGTTCAAAACATAGACAGTAAGAAGAGTCAGTTTTCTTGTACTTAAGTCGGCATTCTACCTTTTGTTTTTAATTCCGAAGCAATTTCTGTGATTCATCGTCAATAAGAAGTTCAGAGGGATACAGTAAACCTGGGGTAAAGCATCGGAATCTATAACTAGTATCACATGAATGGTTTAAAACATAGACAGTAAGAAGAGTCAGTTTTCTTGTACTTCACTCGGCATTGTGCCTTTTGTATTTAATTCCAATGCAATTCCTGTGTTTCATCGTCAATAAGAAGGTCAGAGGGATATAGTAAACCTGAAGTGAAGCATCGGAATCTATTACTAGTGTCACAGGAACCTTTCAAAGCATAGAAACTAAGAAGAGTCAGTTTTCTTGTACTTAAGTCGGCGTTGTGCCTTTTGTATTTAATTCCGATGCAATTTCTGTGTTTCATCGTCAATAAGAAGGTCAGAGGGATACATAAACATGAAGTGAAGCATCGGAATCTATTACTATTGTCACACGAATGGTTCAAAACAAAGACAGTAGGTAGAGTCAGTTTTCTTGTACTTAAGTCGGCATTGTGCCTATTGTATTTAATTCCGATGCAACATCAGAGTTTCATCGTCAATGAGAAGGTCAGAGGGATACAGTGAACCTGAAGTGAAGCATCGGAATCTATAACTAGTGTCACAGGAATGGTTCAAACATAGACAGTAAGAAGAGTCAGTTCCCTTGAACTTAAGTCGGCATTGTGCTTTTTGTATTTAATTCCGATGCAATTTCAGTGTTTCATTGTCAATAAGAAGGTCAGAGGGATACAGTAAACCTGTAGTGAAGCATCCGAATCTATAACTAGTGTCAGAGGAATGGTTCAAAACATAGACTGTAAGAAGGGTCAGTTTTCTTGTACATAAGTCGGCATTGTGCCTTTTGTATTTAACTGCGAAGCAATTTCTGTTTTTCATCGTCAATAAGAAGGTCAGAGGGATATAGTAAATCTGAAGTGAAGCATCGGAATCTATAACTAGTGTCACAGGAATGGTTCAAAACATAGACAGTAAGAAGAATCATTCTTCTTGTACTTAAGTCGGCATTGTGCCTTTTGTATTTAATTTCGATGCAATTTCTGTGTTTCATCGTCTATAAGAAGGTCAGAGGGATACAGTAAACCTGAAGTGAAGCATCGGAATCTATAACTAGTGTCACAGGAATGGTTCAAACAAAGACAGTAAGATGAGTCAGTTTTCTTGTACATAAGTCGGCATTGTGCCTTTTGAATTTAAATCCGATGCAATTTCTGTGCTTCATCGTCAATAAGAAGGTCAGAGGGATACAGTAAACCTGAAGTGAAGAATCGGAATCAATAACTAGTGTTACATGAATGGTTAAAACATAGACGGTAAGAAGAGTCAGTTTTCTTGTACATAAGTCGGCATTGTGCCTTTTGTATTTAATTCCGATGCAATTTCTGTGTTTCATCGTCAATAAGAAGGTCAGAGGGATACAGTAAACCTGAAGTAAAGCATCGGAATCTATAATTTGTGTCACATGAAAGGTTCAAAACATAGAGAGTAAGAAGAGTCAGTTTTCTTGTACTTAAGTCGGCATTGTGAATTTTGTATTTAATTCCGATGCAATTTCTGTATTTCATCGTCAATAAGAAACTCAGAGGGATACAGTAAACCTGAAGTGAAGCATCGGAATCTATAACTAATGTCACAGGAATGGTTCAAACAAAGACAGTAAGATGAGTCAGTTTTCTTGTACTTAAGTCGGCATTGTGCCTTTTGTATTTAATTCCGAAGCAATTTCTGTGATTCATCGTCAATACAAGGTCAGAGGGATACAGAAAACCTGAAGTGAAGCATCGGAATCTATAACTAGTGTCACAGGAATGGTTCAAAGCGTAGACAGCAAGAAGAGTCAGTTTTCTTGTACTTAAGTCGGCATTGTGCCTTTTGTACTTAACTCCAATGCAATTTCTGTGTTTCATCGTCAATAAGAAGGTCAGAGGGATTCAGTAAACCTGAAGTGAAGCATCGGAATCTATAACTAGTGTCTCAGGAATGGTTCAAAACATAGACAGTAAGAAGAATCAGTCTTCTTGTACTTAAGTCGGCATTGTGCCTTTTGTATTTAATTCCGATGCAATTTCTGTGTTTCGTCGTCTATAAGAAGGTCAGAGGGATACAGTAAACCTGAAGTGAAGCATCGGAATCTATAACTGGTGTCACAGGAATGGTTCAAATGAAGACAGTAAGATGAGTCAGTTTTCTTGTACGTAAGTCGGCATTGTGCCTTTTGTATTTAATTCCGATGCAATTTCTGTGTTTCATCGTCAATAAAATGGTCAGAGGGATACAGAAAACCTGAAGTGAAGCATCGGAATCTATAACTAGTGTCACAGGAATGGTTCAAAGCGTAGACAGCAAAAAGAGTCAGTTTTCTTGTACTTAAGTCGGCAATGTGACTTTTGTACTTAACTCCAATGCAATTTCTGTGTTTCATCGTCAATAAGAAGGTCAGAGGGATTCAGTAAACCTGAAGTGAAGCATCGGAATCTATAACTAGTGTCACAGGAATGGTTCAAACATAGACAGCAAGAAGAGACAGTTCCCTTGAACTTAAGTCGGCATTGTGCATTTTGTATTTAATTCCGATGCAATTTCAGTGTTTCATCGTCAATAAGAAGGTCAGAGGGATACAGTAAACCTGAAGTATCGGAATCTATAACTAGTGTCTCAGGAATGTTTCAAAACATAGACAGTAAGAAGGGTCAGTTTTCTTGTACGTAAGTCGGCATTGAGCCATTTGTTTTTAATTCCGATGCAATATCTGTGTTGCATCGTCAATCAGAAGGTCAGAGGAATACAGTAAACCTGAAGTGAAGCAACGGAATCTATAATTAGTGTCACGGGAATGGTTCAAAACATAGACAGTAAGAAGAGTCAGTTTTCTTGTACTTAAGTCGTCATTGTGCCATTTGTATTTAATTCCGATGCAATATCTGTGTTTCATAGTCAATAAGCAGGTCAGAGGGATACAGTAAACCTGGAGTGATGCATCGGAATCTATAACTAGTGTCACAGGAATGGATTAAAACATAGACAGTAAGAAGAGTCAGTTTTCTTGTACTTAAGTCGGCATTGTGCCTTTTGTTTTTAATTCCGAAGCAATTTCTGTGATTCATCGTCAATAAGAAATTCAGAGGGATACAGTAAACCTGAAGTGAATCATCGGAATCTATAACTAGTGTCACAGGAATGGATTAAATCATAGACAGCAAGAAGAGTCAGTTTTCTTGTACTTAAGTCGGCATTGTGCCTTTTGTTTTTAATTCCGAAGCAATTCCTGTGTTTCATCGTCAATAAGAAGGTCAGAGGGATATAGTAAACCTGAAGTGAAGCATCGGAATCTATTACTAGTGTCACAGGAACCTTTCAAAGCACAGACTTTAAGAAGAGTCAGTTTTCTTGTAATTAAGTCGGCGTTGTGCCTTTTGTATTTAATTCCGATGCAATTTCTGTGTTTCATCGTCAATAAGAAGGTCAGAGGGATACATAAACCTGAAGTGAAGCATCGGAATCTATAACTAGTGTCACAGGAATGGTTCAAACATAGACAGTAAGAAGAATCAGTCTTCTTGTACTTAAGTCGGCATTGTGCCTTTTGTATTTATTTCCGATGCAATTTCTGTGTTTCATCGTCTATAAGAAGGTCAGAGGGATACAGTAAACCTGAAGTGAAGCATCGGAATCTATAACTAGTGTCACAGGAATGGTTCAAACAAAGACAGTAAGATGAGTCAGTTTCTTGTACATAAGTCGGCATTGTGCTTTTTGAATTTAAATCCGATGCAAATTCTGTGTTTCATCGTTCAATAAGAAGGTCAGAGGGATACAGTACACCTGAAGTGAAGCATCGGAATCAATAACTAGTGTTACATGAATGGTTAAAACATAGACAGTAAGGAGAGTCAGTTTCTTGTACATAAGTCGGCATTGTGCCTTTTGTATTTAATTCCGATGCAATTTCTGTGTTTCATCGTCAATAAGAAGGTCAGAGGGATACAGTAAACCTGAAGTGAAGCATCGGAATCTCTAATTTGTGTCACATGAAAGGTTCAAAACTTAGAGAGTAAGAGAGTCAGTTTTCTTGTACTTAAGTCGGCATTGTAAATTTTGTATTTAATTCCGATGCGATTTCTGTATTTCATCGTCATTAAGAAACTCAGAGGGATACAGTAATTTTGAAGTGAGGCATCGGAATCTATAACTAGTGGCACAGGAATGGTTCAAAACCATAGACAGCAAAAAGAGTCAGTTTTTCTTGTACTTAAGTCGGCATTGTGACTTTTGTACTTAACTCCAATGCAAATTTCTGTGTTTCATCGTCATAAGAAGGTCAGAGGGATTCAGTAAACCTGAAGTGAAGCATCGGAATCTATAACTAGTGTGTCACAGTAATGGTTCAAACATAGACAGCAAGAAGAGACAGTTCCTTGAACTTAAGTCGGCATTGTGCATTTTGTATTTAATTCCGATGCAATTTCAGTGTTTCATCGTCAATAAGAAGGTCAGAGGGATACAGTTAACCTGAAGTATCGGAATCTATAACTAGTGTCTCAGGAATGTTTCAAAACATAGACAGTAAGAAGGGTCAGTTTTCTTGTACGTAAGTCGGCATTGAGCCCTTTTGTTTTTAATTCCGATGCAATATCTGTGTTGCATCGTCAATCAGAAGGTCAGAGGAATACAGTAAACCTGAAGTGAAGCAACGGAATCTATAACTAGTGTCACGGGAACGGTTCAAAACATAGACAGTAAGAAGAGTCAGTTTTCTTGTACTTAAGTCCGTCATTGTGCCATTTGTATTTAATTCCGATGCAATATCTGTGTTTCATAGTCAATAAGTAAGGTCAGAGGGATACAGTAAACCTGGAGTGAAGCATCCGAATCTATAACTAGTGTCACAGGAATGGTTCAAAAACATAGAATGTAAGAAGAGTCAGTTTTCTTGTACATCAGTCGGCATTGTGCCTTTTGTATTTCACTCCGATGCATTTTCTGTTTTTCATCGTCAATAAGAAGGTCAGAGGGATACAGTAAACCAGAAGTGAAGCATCGCAATCTATAACTAGTGTCACAGGAATGGTTCAAAACATAGACAGTAAGAAGAATCATGCTTCTTGTACTTAAGTCGGCATTGTGCCTTTTGTATTTAATTCCGATGCAATTTCTGTGTTTCATCGTCTATAAGTAGGTCAGAGGGATACAGTAAGCCTGAAGTGATGCATCGGAATCTATAACTAGTGTCACAGGAATGGTTCAAACAAGACAGCAAGATGAGTCAGTTTTCTTGTACTTAAGTCGGCATTGTGCCATTTGAATTTAATTCTGATGCAATTTCTGTGTTTCATCGTCAATAAGAAGGTCAGAGGAATACAGTAAACCTGAAGTGAAGCATCAGAATCTATAACTAGTGTTACATTAATGGTTAAAACGTAGACAGTAAGAAGAGTCAGTTTTCTTGTACATAAGTCGGCATTGTGCCTTTTGTATTTAATTCCGATGCAATTTCTGTGTTTCATCGTCAATTAAGAAGGTCAGAGGGATACAGTAAACCTGAAGTGAAGCATCGGAATCTATAATTTGTGTCACATGAATGGTTCAAAACATAGAGAGTAAGAAGAGTCAGTTTTCTTGTACTTAAGTCGGCATTGTGAATTTTGTATTTAATTCCGAAGCAATTTCTGTGTTTCATCGTCAATAAGAAAATCAGAGGGATACAGAAAATTGAGTGAAGTGAAGCATCGGAATCTATAACTAGTGTCACAGGAATGGTTCAAAACATAGACAGTAAGGGAGAGTCAGTTTTCTTGTACTTAAGCCGGCATTGCGCCTTTTGTATTTAATTCCGATGCAATTTCTGTGTTTGATCGTCAACGAAAAGGTCAGAGGGATACAGTAAACCTGAAGTGAAGCATCGGAATCTATAACTAGTGTCACAGGAATGGTTCAAAACATAGACAGTAAGAAGAGTTAGTTTTGTTGTACATAAGTCGGCATTGTGACATTTGTATTTAATTCCGATGCAATTTCTATGTTTCATCGTCAATAAGAAGGTCAGAGGGATACTGTTAACCTGAAGTGAAGCATCGGAATCCATAACTAGTGTCACAGGAATGGTTCAAAACATAGACAGCAAGAGGAGTCAGTTTTCTTCTATTTAAGTCGGCATTGTGCCTTTTGTACTTAACTCCGATGAAATTTCTGTGTTTAATCGTCAATAAGAAGGTCAGAGGGATACAGTAAACCTGAAGTGAAGCATCGGAATCTATTACTAGTGTCACAGTAATGGTCGAAAACATAGACAGTAAGAAGAGTCAGTATTCTTGAACTTAAGTCGGCATTGTGCCTTTTGTATTTAATTCCGATGCAATTTCTGTGCTTCATCGTCAATAAGAAGGTCAGAAGGATACAGTAAACCTGAAGTGAAGCATCAGAATCAATAATTAGTGTCACATGAATGGTTCAAAACATAGAGAGTAAGAAGAGTCAGTTTTCTTGTACTTAAGCCGGCATTGTGCCTTTTGTATTTAATTCCGATGCAATTTCTGTGTTTCATCGTCTATAAGAAGGTCAGAGGGATACAGTAAACCTGAAGTGAAACATCGGAATCTATAACTAGTGTCACAGGAATGGTTCAAAGCATAGACAGTAAGAAGAGTCAGTTTTCTTGTTCTTAAGTCGGCATTGTGCCTTTTGTATTTCATTCCGATGCAATTTCTGTGTTTCATCGTCAATAAAAAGGTCAGAGAGATACAGTAAACCCGAAGTGAAGCATCGGAATCTGTAACTAGGGTCTCAGGAATGGTTCAAAACATAGACAGTAAGAAGAATCAGTCTTCTTGTACTTAAGTCGGCATTGTGCTTTTTGTATTTAATTCCGATGCAATTTCTGTGTTTCGTCGTCTATACGAAGGCAGAGGGATACAGTAAACCTGAAGTGAAGCATCGGAATCTATAACTAGTGTCACAGGAATGGTTCCAACAAAGACAGTAAGATGAGTCAGTTTTCTTGTACTTAAGTCGGCATTGTGCCTTTTGTATTTCATTCCGAAGCAATTTCTGTGATTCATCGTCAATAACAAGGTCAGAGGGATACAGAAAACCTGAAGTGAAGCATCGGAATCTATAACTAGTGTCACAGGAATGGTTCATAGCATAGACAGCAAGAAGAGTCAGTTTTCTTGTACTTAAGTCGGCATTGTGCCTTTTGTACTTAACTACAATGCAATTTCTGTGTTTCATCGTCAATAAGAAGGTCAGAGGGAATCAGTAAACCTGAAGTGAAGCATCGGAATCTATAACTAGTGTCACAGGAATGGTTCTAACATAGACAGCAAGAAGAGACAGTTCCCTTGAACTTAAGTCGGCATTGTGCATTTTGTATTTAATTCCGATGCAATTTCAGTGTTTCATCGTCAATAAGAAGGTCAGAGGGATACAGTAAACCTGAAGTATCGGAATCTATAACTAGTGTCTCAGGAATGTTTCAAAACATTGACAGTAAGAAGAGTCAGTTTTCTTGTACGTAAGTCGGCATTGAGCCTTTTGTTTTTAATTCCGATGCAATATCTGTGTTGCATCGTCAATCAGAAGGTCAGAGGAATACAGTAAACCTGAAGTGAAGCAACGGAATCTATTACTAGTGTCACGGGAACGGTTCAAAACATAGACAGTAAGAAGAGTCAGTTTTCTTGTACTTAAGTCGTCATTGTGCCATTTGTATTTAATTCCGATGCAATATCTGTGTTTCATAGTCAATAAGAAGGTCAGATTGATACAGTAAACCTGGAGTGAAGCATCCGAATCTATAACTAGTGTCACAGGAATGGTTCAAAACATAGAATGTAAGAAGAGTCAATTTTCTTGTACATCAGTCGGCATTGTGCCTTTTGTATTTCACTCCGATGCATTTTCTGTTTTTCATCGTCAATAAGAAGGTCAGAGGGATACAGTAAACCTGAAGTGAAGCATCGGAATCTATAACTAGTGTCACAGGAATGGTTCAAAACATAGACAGTAAGAAGAATCAGTCTTCTTGTACTTAAGTCGGCATTGTGCCTTTTGTATTTAATTCCGATGCAATTTCTGTGTTTCATCGTCTATAAGAAGGTCAGAGGGATACAGTAAGCCTGAAGTGAAGCATCGGAATCTATAACTAGTGTCACAGGAATGGTTCAAACAAAGACAGTAAGATGAGTCAGTTTTCTTGTACTTAAGTCGGCATTGTGCCATTTGAATTTAATTCCGATGCAATTTCTGTGTTTCATCGTCAATAAGCAGGTCAGAGGAAGACAGTAAACCTGAAGTGAAGCATCAGAATCTATAACTAGTGTTACATCAATGGTTAAAACGTAGACAGTAAGAAGAGTCAGTTTTCTTGTACATAAGTCGGCATTGTGCCTTTTGTATTTAATTCCGATGCAATTTCTGTGTTTCATCGTCAATAAGAAGGTCAGAGGGATACAGTAAACCTGAAGTGAAGCATCGGAAACTATTACTAGTGTCACAGGAATGGTCGAAAACATAGACAGTAAGAAGAGTCAGTATTCTTGAACTTAAGTCGGCATTGTGCCTTTTGTATTTAATTCCGATGCAATTTCTGTGCTTCATCGTCAATAAGAAGGTCAGAGGGAGACAGTAAACCTGAAGTGAGGCATCGGAATCTATAATTAGTGTCACATGAATGGTTCAAAACATAGAGATTAAGAAGAGTCAGTTTTCTTGTACTTAAGTCGGCATTGTGAATTTTGTATTTAATTCCGATGCAATTTCTGTATTTCATCGTCATTAAGAAACTCAGAGGGATACAGTAATTTTGAAGTGAGGCATCGGAATCTATAACTAGTGTCACAGGAATGGTTCAAAACATAGACAGTAAGAAGAGTAAGTTTTCTTGTACTTAAGTCGGCATTGCGCATTTTGTATATAATTCCGATGCAATTTCTGTGTTTCATCGCCAATAAGAAGGTCAGAGGGATACAGTAAACCTGAAGTGAAGCATCGGAATCTATAACTAGTGTCTCAGGAATGGTTCAAAACATAGACAGTAAGAAGAATCAGTCTTCTTGTACTTAAGTCGGCATTGTGCCTTTTGTATTTAATTCCGATGCAATTTCTGTGTTTCGTCGTCTATAAGAAGGTCAGAGGGATACAGTAAACCTGAAGTGAAGCATCGGAATCTATAACTAGTGTCTCAGGAATGGTTCAAACAAAGACAGTAAGATGAGTCAGTTTTCTTGTACTTAAGTCGGCATTGTGCCTTTTGTATTTCATTCCGAAGCAATTTCTGTGATTCATCGTCAATAACAAAGTCAGAGGGATACAGAAAACCTGAAGTGAAGCATCGGAATCTATAACTAGTGTCACAGGAATGGTTCAAAGCATAGACAGCAAGAAGAGTCAGTTTTCTTGTACTTAAGTCGGCATTGTGCCTTTTGTACTTAACTACAATGCAACTTCTGTGTTTCATCGTCAATAAGAAGGTCAGAGGGATTCAGTAAACCTGAAGTGAAGCATCGGAATCTATAACTAGTGTCACAGGAATGGTTCTAACATAGACAGCAAGAAGAGACAGTTCCCTTGAACTTAAGTCGGCATTGTGCATTTTGTATTTAATTCCGATGCAATTTCAGTGTTTCATCGTCAATAAGAAGGTCAGAGGGATACAGTAAACCTGAAGTATCGGAATCTATAACTAGTGTCTCAGGAATGTTTCAAAACATAGACAGTAAGAAGAGTCAGTTTTCTTGTACTTAAGTCGTCATTGTGCCATTTGTATTTAATTCCGATGCAATATCTGTGTTTCATAGTCAATAAGAAGGTCAGAGGGATACAGTAAACCTGGAGTGAAGCATCCGAATCTATAACTAGTGTCACAGGAATGGTTCAAAACATAGAATGTAAGAAGAGTCAGTTTTCTTGTACATCAGTCGGCATTGTGCCTTTTGTATTTCACTCCGATGCATTTTCTGCTTTTCATCGTCAATAAGAAGGTCAGAGGGATACAGTAAACCTGAAGTGAAGCATCGGAATCTATAACTAGTGTCACAGGAATGGTTCAAAACATAGACAGTAAGAAGAATCAGTCTTCTTGTACTTAAGTCGGCATTGTGCCTTTTGTATTTAATTCCGATGCAATTTCTGTGTTTCATCGTCTATTAGAAGGTCAGAGGGATACAGTAAGCCTGAAGTGAAGCATCGGAATCTATAACTAGTGTCACAGGAATGGTTCAAACAAAGACAGTAAGGAGAGTCAGTTTTCTTGTACTTAAGTCGGCATTGTGCCTTTTGTATTTAATTCCGATGCAATTTCTGTGTTTCATCGTCAACGAAAAGGTCAGAGGGATACAGTAAACCTGAAGTGAAGCATCGGAATCTATAACTAGTGTCACAGGAATGATTCAAAACATAGACAGTAAGAAGAGTTAGTTTTGTTGTACTTAAGTCGGCATTGTGCCATTTGTATTTAATTCCGATGCAATTTCTGTGTTTCATCGTCAATAAGAAGGTCAGAGGGATACTGTTAACCTGAAGTGAAGCATCGGAATCCATAACTAGTGTCACAGGAATGGTTCAAAACATAGACAGCAAGAAGAGTCAGTTTTCTTCTATTTAAGTCGGCATTGTGCCTTTTGTACTTAACTCCGATGCAATTTCTGTGTTTAATCGTCAATAAGAAGGTCAGAGGGATACAGTAATCCTGAAGTGAAGCATCGGAATCTATTACTAGTGTCACAGGAATGGTCGAAAACATAGACAGTAAGAAGAGTCAGTATTCTTGAACTTAAGTCGGCATTGTGCCTTTTGTATTCAATTCCGATGCAATTTCTGTGCTTCATCGTCAATAAGAAGGTCAGAGGGATACAGTAAACCTGAAGTGAGGCATCGGAATCTATAATTAGTGTCACATGAATGGTTCAAAACATAGAGATTAAGAAGAGTCAGTTTTCTTGTACTTAAGTCGGCATTGTGCCTTTTGTATTTAATTCCGATGCAATTTCTGTGTTTCATCGTCAATAAGAAGGTCAGAGGGATACAGTAAACCTGAAGTGAAGCATCGGAATTTATAACTAGTGTCACAGGAATGGTTCAAAGCATAGACAGTAAGGAGAGTCAGTTTTATTGCACTTAAGTCGGCACTGTGCCTATGGTTTTTAATTCCGATGCAATTTCTGTGCTTCATCGTCAATAAGAAGGTCAGAGGGATACAGTAAACCTGAAGTGAAGCATCGGAATCAATAATTATTGTCACATGAATGGTTCAAAACATAGAGAGTAAGAAGAGTCAGTTTTCTTCTACTTAAGCCGGCATTGTGCCTTTTGTATTTAATTCCGATGCAATTTCTGTGTTTCATCGTCAATAAGAAGGTCAGAGGGATACAGTAAACCTGAAGTGAAGCATCGGAATCTATAACTAGTGTCACAGAAATGGTTCAAAGCATAGACAGTAAGAAGAGTCAGTTTTCTTGTACTTAAGTCGGCATTGTGCCTTTTGTATTTCATTCCGATGCAATTTCTGTGTTTCATCGTCAATAAAAAGGTCAGAGAGATACAGTAAACCCGAAGTGAATCATCGGAATCTATAACTAGTGTCACATGAATGGTTCAAAACATAGACAGTAAGAAGAGTCAGTTTTCTTGTACTTAAGTCGGCTTTGTGCCTTTTGTATTTAATTCCGATGCAATTTTTGTGTTTCATCGTCAATAAGAATGTCAGAGGGATACAGTAAACCTGAAGTATCGGAATCTATAACTAGTGTCTCAGGAATGTTTCAAAACATAGACAGTAAGAAGAGTCAGTTTTCTTGTACGTAAGTCGGCATTGAGCCTTTTGTTTTTAATTCCGATGCAATATCTGTGTTGCATCGTCAATCAGAAGGTCAGAGGAATACAGTAAACCTGAAGTGAAGCAACGGAATCTATAACTAGTGTCTCAGGAATGTTTAATATCATAGACAGTGAGAAGAGTCAGTTTTCTTGTACGTAAGTCGGCATTGAGCCTTTTGTTTTTAATTCCGATGCAATATCTGTGTTGCATCGTCAATCAGAAGGTCAGAGGAATACAGTAAACCTGAAGTGAAGCATCGGAATCTATAACTAGTGTCACAGGAATGGTTCAAAACATAGACAGTAAGAAGAGTTAGTTTTGTTGTACTTAAGTCGGCATTGTGCCATTTGTATTTAATTCCGATGCAATTTCTGTGTTTCATCGTCAATAAGAAGGTCAGAGGGATACTGTTAACCTGAAGTGAAGCATCGGAATCCATAACTAGTGTCACAGGAATGGTTCAAAACATAGACAGCAAGAAGAGTCAGTTTTCTTCTATTTAAGTCGGCATTGTGCCTTTTGTACTTAACTCCGATGCAATTTCTGTGTTTAATCGTCAATAAGAAGGTCAGAGGGATACAGTAAACCTGAAGTGAAGCATCGGAATCTATTACTAGTGTCACAGGAATGGTCGAAAACATAGACAGTAAGAAGAGTCAGTATTCTTTAACTTAAGTCGGCATTGTGCCTTTTGTATTTAATTCCGATGCAATTTCTGTGCTTCATCGTCAATAAGAAGGTCAGAGGGATACAGTAAACCTGAAGTGAGGCATCGGAATCTATAATTAGAGTCACATGAATGGTTCAAACATAGAGATTAAGAAGAGTCAGTTTTCTTGTACTTAAGTCGGCATTGTGCCTTTTGTATTTAATTCCGATGCAATTTCTGTGTTTCATCTTCAATAAGAAGGTCAGAGGGATACAGTAAACCTGAAGTGAAGCATCGGAATCTATAACTAGTGTCACAGGAATGGTTCAAAGCATAGACAGTAAGAAGAGTCAGTTTTGTTGCACTTAAGTCGGCACTGTGCCTATTGTTTTTAATTCCGATGCAATTTCTGTGCTTCATCGTCCATAAGAAGGTCAGAGGGATACAGTAAACCTGAAGTGAAGCATCGGAATCAATAATTAGTGTCACATGAATGGTTCAAAACATAGAGAGTAAGAAGAGTCAGTTTTCTTGTACTTAAGCCGGCATTGTGCCTTTTGTATTTAATTCCGATGCAATTTCTGTGTTTCATCGTCAATAAGAAGGTCAGAGGGATACAGTAAACCTGAAGTGAAGCATCGGAATCTATAACTAGTGTCACAGGAATGGTTCAAAGCATAGACAGTAGGAAGAGTCAGTTTTCTTGTACTTAAGTCGGCATTGTGCCTTTTGTATTTCATTCCGATGCAATTTCTGTGTTTCATCGTCAATAAAAGGTCAGAGAGATACAGTAAACCCGAAGTGAAGCATCGGAATCTATAACTAGTGTCACATGAATGGTTCAAAGCATAGACAGTAAGAAGAGTCAGTTTTCTTGTACTTAAGTCGGCTTTGTGCCTTTTGTATTTAATTGCGATGCAATTTCTGTGTTTCATCGTCAATAAGAAGGTCAGAGGGATACAGTAAACCTGAAGTATCGGAATCTATAACTAGTGTCTCAGGAATGTTTCAAAACATAGACAGTAAGAAGAGTCAGTTTTCTTGTACGTAAGCCGGCATTGAGCCTTTTGTTTTTAATTCCGATGCAATATCTGTGTTGCATCGTCAATCAGAAGGTCAGAGGAATACAGTAAACCTGAAGTGAAGCAACGGAATCTATAACTAGTGTCACGGGAATGGTTCAAAACATAGACAGTAAGAAGAGTCAGTTTTCTTGTACTTAAGTCGTCATTGTGCTATTTGTATTTAATTCCGATGCAATATCTGTGTTTCATAGTCAATAAGAAGGTAAGAGGGATACAGTAAACCTGAAGTGAGGCATCGGAATCTATAATTAGTGTCACATGAATGGTTCAAAACATAGAGATTAAGAAGAGTCAGTTTTTTTGTACTTAAGTAGGCATTGTGCCTTTTGTATTTAATTCCGATGCAATTTCTGTGTTTCATCGTCAATAAGAAGGTCAGAGGGATACAGTAAACCTGAAGTGAAGCATCGGAATCTATAACTAGTGTCACAGGAATGGTTCAAAGCATAGACAGTAAGAAGAGTCAGTTTTATTGCACTTAAGTCGGCACTGTGCCTATTGTTTTTAATTCCGATGCAATTTCTGTGCTTCATCGTCAATAAGAAAGTCAGAGGGATACAGTAAACCTGAAGTGAAGCATCGGAATCAATAATTAGTGTCACATGAATGGTTCAAAACATAGAGAGTAAGAAGAGTCAGTTTTCTTGTACTTAAGCCGGCATTGTGCCTTTTGTATTTAATTCCGATGCAATTTCTGTGTTTCCTCGTCAATAAGAAGGTCAGAGGGATACAGTAAGCCTGAAGTGAAGCATCGGAATCTATAACTAGTGTCACAGGAATGGTTCAAAGAAAGACAGTAAGATGAGTCAGTTTTCTTGTACTTAAGTCGGCATTGTGCCATTTGAATTTAATTCTGATGCAATTTCTGTGTTTCATCGTCAATAAGAAGGTTAGAGGAATACAGTAAACCTGAAGTGAAGCATCAGAATCTATAACTAGTGTTACATCAATGGTTAAAACGTAGACAGTAAGAAGAGTCAGTTTTCTTGTACATAAGTCGGCATTGTGCCTTTTGTATTTAATTCCGATGCAATTTCTGTGTTTCATCGTCAATAAGAAGGTCAGAGGGATACAGTAAACCTGAAGTGAAGCATCGGAAACTATTACTAGTGTCACAGGAATGGTCGAAAACATAGACAGTAAGAAGAGTCAGTATTCTTGAACTTAAGTCGGCATTGTGCCTTTTGTATTTAATTCCGATGCAATTTCTGTGCTTCATCGTCAATAAGAAGGTCAGAGGGAGACAGTAAACCTGAAGTGAGGCATCGGAATCTATAATTAGTGTCACATGAATGGTTCAAAACATAGAGATTAAGAAGAGTCAGTTTTCTTGTACTTAAGTCGGCATTGTGAATTTTGTATTTAATTCCGATGCAATTTCTGTATTTCATCGTCATTAAGAAACTCAGAGGGATACAGTAATTTTGAAGTGAGGCATCGGAATCTATAACTAGTGTCACAGGAATGGTTCAAAACATAGACAGTAAGAAGAGTAAGTTTTCTTGTACTTAAGTCGGCATTGCGCATTTTGTATATAATTCCGATGCAATTTCTGTGTTTCGTCGCCAATAAGAAGGTCAGAGGGATACAGTAAACCTGAAGTGAAGCATCGGAATCTATAACTAGTGTCTCAGGAATGGTTCAAAACATAGACAGTAAGAAGAATCAGTCTTCTTGTACTTAAGTCGGCATTGTGCCTTTTGTATTTAATTCCGATGCAATTTCTGTGTTTCGTCGTCTATAAGAAGGTCAGAGGGATACAGTAAACCTGAAGTGAAGCATCGGAATCTATAACTAGTGTCTCAGGAATGGTTCAAACAAAGACAGTAAGATGAGTCAGTTTTCTTGTACTTCAGTCGGCATTGTGCCTTTTGTATTTAATACCGAAGCAATTTCTGTGATTCATCGTCAATAACAAGGTCAGAGGGATACAGAAAACCTGAAGTGAAGCATCGGAATCTATAACTAGTGTCACAGGAATGGTTCAAAGCATAGACAGCAAGAAGAGTCAGTTTTCTTGTACTTAAGTCTGCATTGTGCCTTTTGTACTTAACTACAATGCAACTTCTGTGTTTCATCGTCAATACGAAGGTCAGAGGGATTCAGTAAACCTGAAGTGAAGCATCGGAATCTATAACTAGTGTCACAGGAATGGTTCTAACATAGACAGCAAGAAGAGACAGTTCCCTTGAACTTAAGTCGGCATTGTGCATTTTGTATTTAATTCCGATGCAATTTCAGTGTTTCATCGTCAATAAGAAGGTCAGAGGGATACAGTAAACCTGAAGTATCGGAATCTATAACTAGTGTCTCAGGAATGTTTCAAAACATAGACAGTAAGAAGAGTCAGTTTTCTTGTACGTAAGTCGGCATTGAGCCTTTTGTTTTTAATTCCGATGCAATATCTGTGTTGCATCGTCAATCAGAAGGTCAGAGGAATACTGTAAACCTGAAGTGAAGCAACGGAATCTATAACTAGTGTCACGGGAACGGTTCAAAACATAGACAGTAAGAAGAGTCAGTTTTCTTGTACTTAAGTAGTCATTGTGCCATTTGTATTTAATTCCGATGCAATATCTGTGTTTCATAGTCAATAAGAAGGTCAGAGGGATACAGTAAACCTGGAGTGAAGCATCCGAATCTATAACTAGTGTCACAGGAATGGTTTCAAAACATAGAATGTAAGAAGAGTCAGTTTTCTTGTACATCAGTCGGCATTGTGCCCTTTTGTATTTCACTCCGATGCATTTTCTGTTTTCATCGTCAATAAGAAGGTCAGAGGGATACAGTAAGCCTGAAGTGAAGCACCGGAATCTATAACTAGTGTCGCAGGAATGGGTCAAACAAAGACAGTAAGATGATGTCAGTTTTCTTGTACTTAAGTCGGCTTTGTGCCTTTGTATTTAATTCCGTTGCAATTTCTGTGTTTCATCGTCAATAAGAAGGTCAGAGGGATACAGTAAACCTGAGGTTAAGCACCGGAATCTATAACTAGTGTCACAGGAATGGTTCAAACATAGCCAGTAAGAAGAGTCATTTTTCTTGTACATAAGTCGGCATTGCGCCTTTTGTATTTAATTCCAATGGCAATTTCTGTGTTTCATCGTCCATAAAAAGGTCAGAGGGAAACAGTAAACCGGAAGTGAAGGATCGGAATCTATAACTAGTGTCACAGGAATGGTTCAAAACATAGACAGTAAGAAGAGTCATTTTTTCTTGTACATAAGTCGGCATTGCGCCTTTTGTATTTAATTCCAATGCAATTTCTGTGATTCATCGTCCATAAAAAGGTCAGAGGGAAACAGTAAACCGGAAGTGAAGCATTGGAATCTATAACTAGTGTCACATGAATGGTTCAAAACATAGAGAGTAAGAAGAATCAGTATTCTCTTGTACTTAAGTCGGCATTGTGCGTTTTGTACTTAATTCCGATGCAATTTCTGTGTTTTCATAGTCAATAAGAAGGTCAGAGGGATACAGTGAACCTGAAGTGAAGCATCGGAATCTATAACTAGTGTCACAGGAATGGTTCAAAGCATAGATAGTAAGAAGAGTCAGTTTTCTTGTACTTAAGTCGGCATTGTGCCTTTTGTATTTCATTCCGATGCAATTTGTGTGTTTCATCGTCAATAAAAAAGGTCAGAGGGATACAGTTAACCGAAGTGTAGCATCGGAATCTATAACTAGTGTAATATGAATGGTTCAAAACATAGACAGTAAGAAGAGTCAGTTTTCCTTGTACTTAAGTCGGCTTTGTGCCTTTTGTATTTAATTCCGATGCAATTTCTGTGTTTCATCGTCAATAAGAAGGCCAGAGGGATACAGTAAACCTGAAGTGAAGCATCGGAATCTATAACTAGTGTCACAGGAATGGTTCAAAACATAGGACAGTAAGAAGACTCAGTTTTATTGTACTTAAATCGGCTTTGTGCCTTTTGTATTTAATTCCGTTGCAATTTCTGTGTTTCATCTTCAATAAGAAGGTCAGAGGGATACAGTAAACCTGAGGTTAAGCATCGAATCTATAACTAGTGTCACAGGAATGGTTCAAACATAGGACAGTAAGAAGAGTCAGTTTTCTTGTACATAAGACGGCATAGCGCCTTTTGTGTTTAATTCTATTGTCAATTTCTGTGTTTCATCGTCCATAAAACGGTCAGAGGGATACAGTTAAACCGGAAGTGAAGGATTGGAATCTATAACTAGTGTCACAGGAATGGATTCAAACATAGACAGTAAGATGAGTCAGTTTTCTTGTACTCAAGTCGGCATTGTTGCCATTTGAATTTAATTCTGATGCAATTTCTGTGCTTCATCGTCAATAAGAAGGTCAGAGGGATACAGTAAACCTGAAGTGAGGCATCGGAATCTATAATTAGTGTCACATGAATGGTTTCAAAACATAGAGATTAGAAGAGTCAGTTTTTTTGTACTTAAGTCGGCATTGTGCCTTTTGTATTTCACTCCGATGCATTTTCTGTTTTTCATCGGTCAATAAGAAGGTCAGAGGGATACAGTAAACCTGAAGTGAAGCATCGGGAATCTATAACTAGTGTCACAGGAATTGTTCAAAACATAGACAGTAAGAAGAATCAGTCTTCTTGTACTTAAGTCGGCATTGTGCCTTTTGTATTTAATTCCGATGCAATTTCTGTAGTTTCATCGTCTATAAGAAGGTCAGAGGGATACAGTAAGCCTGAAGTGAAGCACGGAATCTATAACTAGTGTCCACAGGAATGGTTTCAACAAAGACAGTAAGATGAGTCAGTTTTCTTGTACTCAAGTCGGCGAATTTAATTCTGATGCAATTTCTATGCTTCATCGTCAGTAAGAAGGTCAGAGGGATACAGTAAACCTGAAGTGAGGCATCGGAATCTATAATTAGTGTCACATGAATGGTTCAAAACATAGAGATTAAGAAGAGTCAGTTTTTTTGTACTTAAGTCGGCATTGTGCCTTTTGTATTTAATTCCGATGCAATTTCTGTGTTTCATCGCCAATAAGAAGGTCAGAGGGATACAGTAAACCTGAAGTGAAGCATCGGAATCTATAATTAGTGTCACAGGAATGGTTCAAAGCATAGACAGTAAGAAGAGTCAGTTGTATTGCACTTAAGTCGGCACTGTGCCTATTGTTTTTAATTTCGATGCAATTTCTGTGCTTCATCGTCAATAAGAAAGTCAGAGGGATACAGTAAACCTGAAGTGAAGCATCGGAATCAATAATTAGTGTCACATGAATGGTTCAAAACATAGAGAGTAAGAAGAGTCAGTTTTCTTGTACTTAAGCCGGCATTGTGCCTTTTGTATTTAATTCCGATGCAATTTCTGTGTTTCATCGTCAATAAGAAGGTCAGAGGGATACAGTAAACCTGAAGTGAAGCATCGGAATCTATAACTAGTGTCACAGGAATGGTTCAAAGCATAGACAGTAAGAAGAGTCAGTTTTGTTGCACTTAAGTCGCACTGTGCCTATTGTTTTTAATTCCGATGCAATTTCTGTGCTTCATCGTCCATAAGAAGGTCAGAGGGATACAGTAAACCTGAAGTGAAGCATCGGAATCAATAATTAGTGTCACATGAATGGTTCAAAACATAGAGAGTAAGAAGAGTCAGTTTTCTTGTACTTAAGCCGGCATTGTGCCTTTTGTATTTAATTCCGATGCAATTTCTGTGTTTCATCGTCAATAAGAAGGTCAGAGGGATACAGTAAACCTGAAGTGAAGCATCGGAATCTATAACTAGTGTCACAGGAATGGTTCAAAGCATAGACAGTAGGAAGAGTCAGTTTTCTTGTACTTAAGTCGGCATTGTGCCTTTTGTATTTCATTCCGATGCAATTTCTGTGTTTCATCGTCAATAAAAAGGTCAGAGAGATACAGTAAACCGAAGTGAAGCATCGGAATCTATAACTAGTGTCACATGAATGGTTCAAAGCATAGACAGTAAGAAGAGTCAGTTTTCTTGTACTTAAGTCGGCTTTGTGCCTTTTGTATTTAATTGCGATGCAATTTCTGTGTTTCATCGTCAATAAGAAGGTCAGAGGGATACAGTAAACCTGAAGTATCGGAATCTATAACTAGTGTCTCAGGAATGTTTCAAAACATAGACAGTAAGAAGAGTCAGTTTTCTTGTACGTAAGCCGGCATTGAGCCTTTTGTTTTTAATTCCGATGCAATATCTGTGTTGCATCGTCAATCAGAAGGTCAGAGGAATACAGTAAACCTGAAGTGAAGCAACGGAATCTATAACTAGTGTCACGGGAATGGTTCAAAACATAGACAGTAAGAAGAGTCAGTTTTCTTGTACTTAAGTCGTCATTGTGCTATTTGTATTTAATTCCGATGCAATATCTGTGTTTCATAGTCAATAAGAAGGTAAGAGGGATACAGTAAACCTGGAGTGAAGCATCCGAATCTATAACTAGTGTCACAGGAATGGTTCAAACATAGAATGTAAGAAGAGTCAGTTTTCTTGTACATCAGTCGGCATTGTGCCTTTTGTAATTCAGTCCGATGCATTTTCTGTTTTTCATCGTCAATAAGAAGGTCAGAGGGATACAGTAAACCTGAAGTGAAGCATCGGAA
Organism: Schistocerca piceifrons; assembly: GCF_021461385.2. Lineage (NCBI taxonomy): Eukaryota > Metazoa > Arthropoda > Insecta > Orthoptera > Acrididae > Schistocerca > Schistocerca piceifrons. The sequence goes on along the minus strand of NW_025727597.1, from coordinate 95,515 downwards.
TCTATAACTAGTGTCACAGGAATTGATCAAAACATAGACAGTAAGAAGAATCAGTCTTCTTGTACTTAAGTCGGCATTGTGCCTTTTGTATTTAATTCCGTTGCAATTTCTGTGTTTCATCGTCTATAAGAAGGTCAGAGGGATACAGTAAGCCTGAAGTGAAGCATCGGAATCTATAACTAGTGTCACAGGAATGGTTCAAACAAAGACAGTAAGATGAGTCAGTTTTCTTGTACTCAAGTCGGCATTGTGCCATTTGAATTTAATTCTGATGCAATTTCTGTGCTTCATCGTCAATAAGAAGGTCAGAGGGATACAGTAAACCTGAAGTGAGGCATCGGAATCTATAATTAGTGTCACATGAATGGTTCAAAACATAGAGATTAAGAAGAGTCAGTTTTTTTGTACTTAAGTCGGCATTGTGCCTTTTGTATTTAATTCCGATGCAATTTCTGTGTTTCATCGTCAATAAGAAGGTCAGAGGGACACAGTAAACCTGAAGTGAAGCATCGGAATCTATAACTAGTGTCACAGGAATGGTTCAAAGCATAGACAGTAAGAAGAGTCAGTTTTATTGCACTTAAGTCGGCACTGTGCCTATTGTTTTTAATTCCGATGCAATTTCTGTGCTTCATCGTCAATAAGAAAGTCAGAGGGATACAGTAAACCTGAAGTGAAGCATCGGAATCAATAATTACTGTCACATGAATGGTTCAAAACATAGAGAGTAAGAAGAGTCAGTTTTCTTGTACTTAAGCCGGCATTGTGCCTTTTGTATTTAATTCCGATGCAATTTCTGTGTTTCATCGTCAATAAGAAGGTCAGAGGGATACAGTAAGCCTGAAGTGAAGGCATCGGAATCTATAACTAGTGTCACAGGAATGGTTCAAAGAAAGACAGTAAGATGAGTCAGTTTTCTTGTACTTAAGTCGGCATTGTGCCATTTGAATTTAATTCTGATGCAATTTCTGTGTTTCATCGTCAATAAGAAGGTTAGAGGAATACAGTAAACCTGAAGTGAAGCATCAGAATCTATAACTAGTGTTACATCAATGGTTAAAACGTAGACAGTAAGAAGAGTCAGTTTTCTTGTACATAAGTCGGCATTGTGCCTTTTGTATTTAATTCCGATGCAATTTCTGTGTTTCATCGTCAATAAGAAGGTCAGAGGGATACAGTAAACCTGAAGTGAAGCATCGGAAACTATTACTAGTGTCACAGGAATGGTCGAAAACATAGACAGTAAGAAGAGTCAGTATTCTTGAACTTAAGTCGGCATTGTGCCTTTTGTATTTAATTCCGATGCAATTTCTGTGCTTCATCGTCAATAAGAAGGTCAGAGGGAGACAGTAAACCTGAAGTGAGGCATCGGAATCTATAATTAGTGTCACATGAATGGTTCAAAACATAGAGATTAAGAAGAGTCAGTTTTCTTGTACTTAAGTCGGCATTGTGAATTTTGTATTTAATTCCGATGCAATTTCTGTATTTCATCGTCATTAAGAAACTCAGAGGGATACAGTAATTTTGAAGTGAGGCATCGGAATCTATAACTAGTGTCACAGGAATGGTTCAAAGCATAGACAGTAAGAAGAGTAAGTTTCTTGTACTTAAGTCGGCATTGCGCATTTTGTATATAATTCCGATGCAATTTCTGTGTTTCATCGCCAATAAGAAGGTCAGAGGGATACAGTAAACCTGAAGTGAAGCATCGGAATCTATAACTAGTGTCTCAGGAATGGTTCAAAACATAGACAGTAAGAAGAATCAGTCTTCTTGTACTTAAGTCGGCATTGTGCCTTTTGTATTTAATTCCGATGCAATTTCTGTGTTTCGTCGTCTATAAGAAGGTCAGAGGGATACAGTAAACCTGAAGTGAAGCATCGGAATCTATAACTAGTGTCTCAGGAATGGTTCAAACAAAGACAGTAAGATGAGTCAGTTTTCTTGTACTTCAGTCGGCATTGTGCCTTTTGTATTTAATTCCGAAGCAATTTCTGTGATTCATCGTCAATAACAAGGTCAGAGGGATACAGAAAACCTGAAGTGAAGCATCGGAATCTATAACTAGTGTCACAGGAATGGTTCAAAGCATAGACAGCAAGAAGAGTCAGTTTTCTTGTACTTAAGTCTGCATTGTGCCTTTTGTACTTAACTACAATGCAACTTCTGTGTTTCATCGTCAATACGAAGGTCAGAGGGATTCAGTAAACCTGAAGTGAAGCATCGGAATCTATAACTAGTGTCACAGGAATGGTTCTAACATAGACAGCAAGAAGAGACAGTTCCCTTGATCTTAAGTCGGCATTGTGCATTTTGTATTTAATTCCGATGCAATTTCAGTGTTTCATCGTCAACAAGAAGGTCAGAGGGATACAGTAAACCTGAAGTATCGGAATCTATAACTAGTGTCTCAGGAATGTTTCAAAACATAGACAGTAAGAAGAGTCAGTTTTCTTGTACGTAAGTCGGCATTGAGCCTTTTGTTTTTAATTCCGATGCAATATCTGTGTTGCATCGTCAATCAGAAGGTCAGAGGAATACAGTAAACCTGAAGTGAAGCAACGGAATCTATAACTAGTGTCACGGGAACGGTTCAAAACATAGACAGTAAGAAGAGTCAGTTTTCTTGTACTTAAGTAGTCATTGTGCCATTTGTATTAATTCCGATGCGATATCTGTGTTTCATAGTCAATAAGAAGGTCAGAGGGATACAGTAAACCTGGAGTGAAGCATCCGAATCTATAACTAGTGTCACAGGAATGGTTCAAAACATAGAATGTAAGAAGAGTCAGTTTTCTTGTACATCAGTCGGCATTGTGCCTTTTGTATTTCACTCCGATGCATTTTCTGTTTTTCATCGTCAATAAGAAGGTCAGAGGGATACAGTAAGCCTGAAGTGAAGCACCGGAATCTATAACTAGTGTCACAGGAATGGGTCAAACAAAGACAGTAAGATGAGTCAGTTTTCTTGTACTTAAGTCGGCTTTGTGCCTTTGTATTTAATTCCGTTGCAATTTCTGTGTTTCATCGTCAAAAAGAAGGTCAGAGGGATACAGTAAACCTGAGGTTAAGCACCGGAATCTATAACTAGTGTCACAGGAATGGTTCAAAACATAGCCAGTAAGAAGAGTCATTTTTCTTGTACATAAGTCGGCATTGCGCCTTTTGTATTTAATTCCAATGCAATTTCTGTGTTTCATCGTCCATAAAAAGGTCAGAGGGAAACAGTAAACCGGAAGTGAAGGATCGGAATCTATAACTAGTGTCACAGGAATGGTTCAAAACATAGACAGTAAGAAGAGTCATTTTTCTTGTACATAAGTCGGCATTGCGCCTTTTGTATTTAATTCCAATGCAATTTCTGTGATTCATCGTCCATAAAAAGGTCAGAGGGAAACAGTAAACCGGAAGTGAAGCATTGGAATCTATAACTAGTGTCACATGAATGGTTCAAAACATAGAGAGTAAGAAGAATCAGTATTCTTGTACTTAAGTCGGCATTGTGCGTTTTGTACTTAATTCCGATGCAATTTCTGTGTTTCATAGTCAATAAGAAGGTCAGAGGGATACAGTGAACCTGAAGTGAAGCATCGGAATCTATAACTAGAGTCACAGGAATGGTTCAAAGCATAGATAGTAAGAAGAGTCAGTTTTCTTGTACTTCAGTCGGCATTGTGCCTTTTGTATTTCATTCCGATGCAATTTGTGTGTTTCATCGTCAATAAAAAGGTCAGAGGGATAGAGTTAACCCGAAGTGTAGCATCGGAATCTATAACTAGTGTAATATGAATGGTTCAAAACATAGACAGTAAGAAGAGTCAGTTTTCTTGTACTTAAGTCGGCTTTGTGCCTTTTGTATTTAATTCCGATGCAATTTCTGTGTTTCATCGTCAATAAGAAGGCCAGAGGGATACAGTAAACCTGAAGTGAAGCATCGGAATCTATAACTAGTGTCACAGGAATGGTTCAAAACATAGACAGTAAGAAGACTCAGTTTTATTGTACTTAAATCGGCTTTGTGCCTTTTGTATTTAATTCCGTTGCAATTTCTGTGTTTCATCTTCAATAAGATGGTCAGAGGGATACAGTAAACCTGAGGTTAAGCATCGGAATCTATAACTAGTGTCACAGGAATGGTTCAAAACATAGACAGTAAGAAGAGTCAGTTTTCTTGTACATAAGACGGCATAGCGCCTTTTGTGTTTAATTCTATTGCAATTTCTGTGTTTCATCGTCCATAAAACGGTCAGAGGGATACAGTAAACCGGAAGTGAAGGATTGGAATCTATAACTAGTGTCACAGGAATGGTTCAAACATAGACAGTAAGATGATCCAGTTTTCTTGTACTCAAGTCGGCATTGTGCCATTTGAATTTAGTTCTGATGCAATTTCTGTGCTTCATCGTCAATAAGAAGGTCAGAGGGATACAGTAAACCTGAAGTGAGGCATCGGAATCTATAATTAGTGTCACATGAATGGTTCAAAACATAGAGATTAAGAAGAGTCAGTTTTTTTGTACTTAAGTCGGCATTGTGCCTTTTGTATTTCACTCCGATGCATTTTCTGTTTTTCATCGTCAATAAGAAGGTCAGAGGGATACAGTAAACCTGAAGTGAAGCATCGGAATCTATAACTAGTGTCACAGGAATTGTTCAAAACATAGACAGTAAGAAGAATCAGTCTTCTTGTACTTAAGTCGGCATTGTGCCTTTTGTATTTAATTCCGATGCAATTTCTGTGTTTCATCGTCTATAAGAAGGTCAGAGGGATACAGTAAGCCTGAAGTGAAGCATCGGAATCTATAATTAGTGTCACATGAATGGTTCAAAACATAGAGATTAAGAAGAGTCAGTTTTTTTTGTACTTAAGTCGGCATTGTGCCTTTTGTATTTAATTCCGATGCAATTTCTGTGTTTCATCGCCAATAAGAAGGTCAGAGGGATACAGTAAACCTGAAGTGAAGCATCGGAATCTATAACTAGTGTCACAGGAATGGTTCAAAGCATAGACAGTAAGAAGAGTCAGTTTTACTGCACTTAAGTCGGCACTGTGCCTATTGTTTTTAATTCCGATGCAATTTCTGTGCTTCATCGTCAATAAGAAAGTCAGAGGGATACAGTAAACCTGAAGTGAAGCATCGGAATCAATAATTAGTGTCACATGAATGGTTCAAAACATAGAGAGTAAGAAGAGTCAGTTTTCTTGTACTTAAGCCGGCATTGTGCCTTTTGTATTTAATTCCGATGCAATTTCTGTGTTTCATCGTCAATAAGAAGGTCAGAGGGATACAGTAAACCTGAAGTGAAGCATCGGAATCTATAACTAGTGTCACAGGAATGGTTCAAAGCATAGACAGTAAGAAGAGTCAGTTTTCTTGTACTTAAGTCGGCATTGTGCCTTTTGTATTTCATTCCGATGCAATTTCTGTGTTTCATCGTCAATAAGAAGGTCAGAGGGATACAGTAATCCTGAAGTGAAGCATCGGAATCTATAACTAGTGTCACAGGAATGGTTCAAAACGTAGACAGTAAGAAGACTAAGTTTTCTTGTACTTAAATCGGCATTGTGCCTTTGTATTTAATTCCGTTGCAATTTCTGTGTTTCATCGTCAATAAGAAGGTCAGAGGGATACAGTAAACCTGAGGTTAAGCACCGGAATCTATAACTAGTGTCACAGGAATGGTTCAAAACATAGCCAGTAAGAAGAGTCATTTTTCTTGTACATAAGTCGGCATTGCGCCTTTTGTATTTAATTCCAATGCAATTTCTGTGTTTCATCGTCCATAAAAAGGTCAGAGGGAAACAGTAAACCGGAAGTGAAGGATCGGAATCTATAACTAGTGTCACAGGAATGGTTCAAAACATAGACAGTAAGAAGAGTCAGTTTTCTTGTACTTAAGTCGGCATTGTGCTTTTTGTATTTAATTCTGATGCGATTTCTGCGTTTCATCGTCAATAAGAAGATCAGAGGGATACAGTAAACCTCAAGTGAAGCATCGGAATATATATCTAGTGTCACAGGAATGGTTCAAAACATAGACAGTAAGAAGAGTCAGTATTATTGCACTTAAGTCGGCATTGTGCCTTTTGTTTTTAATTCCGATGCAATTTCTGTGCTTCATCGTCAATAAGAAGGTCAGAGGGATACAGTAAACCTGAAGTGAAGCATCGGAATCAATAATTAGTGTCACATGAATGGTTCAAAACATAGAGAGTAAGAAGAATCAGTATTCTTGTACTTAAGTCGGCATTGTGCCTTTTGTACTTAATTCCGATGCAATTTCTGTGTTTCATAGTCAATAAGAAGGTCAGAGGGATACAGTGAACCTGAAGTGAAGCATCGGAATCTATAACTAGTGTCACAGGAATGGTTCAAAGCATAGACAGTAAGAAGAGTCAGTTTTCTTGTAGTTAAGTCGGCATTGTGCATTTTGTATTTCATTCCGATGCAATTTGTGTGTTTCATCGTCAATAAAAAGGTCAGAGGGATACAGTTAACCCGAAGTGAAGCATCGGAATCTATAACTAGTGTAATATGAATGGTTCAAAACATAGACAGTAAGAAGAGTCAGTTTTCTTGTACTTAAGTCGGCATTGTGCCTTTTGTATTTAATCCCGATGCAATTTCTGTGTTTCATCGTCAATAAGAAGGTCAGAGGGATACAGTAAACCTGAAGTGAAGCATCGGAATCTATAACTAGTGTCACAGGAATGGTTCAAAACATAGACAGTAAGAAGACTCAGTTTTATTGTACTTAAATCGGCATTGTGCCTTTTGTATTTAATTCCGTTGCAATTTCTGTGTTTCATCTTCAAAAAGAAGGTCAGAGGGATACAGTAAACCTGAGGTTAAGCATCGGAATCTATAACTAGTGTCACAGGAATGGTTCAAAACATAGACAGTAAGAAGAGTCAGTTTTCTTGTACATAAGTCGGCATTGCGCCTTTTGTATTTAATTCCATTGCAATTTCTGTGTTTCATCGTCCATAAAACGGTCAGAGGGATACAGTAAACCGGAAGTGAAGGATCGGAATCTATAACTAGTGTCACAGGAATGGTTCAAACATAGACAGTAAGAAGAGTCAGTTTTCTTGCACTTAAGTCGGCATTGTGCATTTTGTATTTAATTCCGATGCGATTTCTGCGTTTCATCGTCAATAAGAAGATCAGAGTGATACAGTAAACCTCAAGTGAAGCATCGGAATCTATATATAGTGTCACAGGAATGGTTCAAAACATACACAGTAAGAAGAGTCAGTTTTCTTGTACTTAAGTCGGCATTGTGCTTTTTGTATTTAATTCCGATGCAAGTTCTGTGTTTCATCGTCAATAAGAAGGTCAGAGGGATACAGTAAACCGAAGTGAAGCATCGGAATCTATAACTAGTGTCACAGGAATGGTTCAAAGCATAGACAGTAAGAAGAGTCAGGTTTCTTGTACTTAAGTCGGCATTGTGCCTTTTGTATTTAATTCCGATGCAATATCTGTGTTTCATCTTCAACAAGAAGGTCAGAGGGATACAGTAAACCTGAAGTGAAGCATCGGAATCTATAACTAGTGTCTCAGGAATGGTTCAAAACATAGACAGTAAGAAGAGTCAGTTTTCTTGTACATAAGCCGGCATTGTGCATTTTGTATCTAATTCCGATGAAATTTCTGTGTTTCATCGTCAATAAGAAAGTCAGAGGGATACAGTAAACCTGAAGTGAAGCATCGGAACCAATAACTAGTGTCACAGAAATGGTTCAATCATAGACAGTAAGAAGAGTCAGTTTTCTTGTGACTTTAGTCGGCATTGTGCCTTTTGTATTTAATTCCGATGCAATATCTGTGTTTCATGTTCAATAAGAAGGTCAGAGGGATACAGTAAACCTGAAGTGAAGCATCGGAACCAATAACTAGTGTCACAGGAATGGTTCAAAACATAGACAGTAAGTAGAGTCAGTTTTCTTGTACTTAGGTCGTCATTGTGCCATTTGTATTTAATACCGATGCAATATCTGTGTTTCATCGTCAATAAGAAGGTCAGAGCGATTCAGCAAACCTAAAGTGAAGCAGCGGAATCTATAACTAGTGTCACAGGAATGGTTCAAAACATAGACTGTAAGAAGAGACAGTTTTCCTGTATTTAATTCGGCGTTGTGCCTTTCGTATTTAACTCCGATGCAATTTCTGTGTTTCATCGTGTATAAGATGGTCAGAGGAATACAGTAAACCTGAAGTGAAGCATCGGAATCTATAACTAGTGTCACAGGAATGGTTCAAACAAAGACATAAGATGAGTCAGTTTTCTTGTACTTAAGTCGGCATTGTGAATTTTGAATTCAATTCCGATGCAATTTCTGTGTTTCATCGTCAATAAGAAGGTCAGAGGGATACAGTAAACCTGAAGTGAAGCAATGGAATCTGTAATTTGTGTCACATGAATGGTTCAAAACATAGAGAGTAAGAAGAGTCAGTTTTCTTGTACTTAAGTCTGCATTGTGAATTTTGTATTTAATTCCGATGTAATTTCTGTGTTTCATCGTCAATAAGAAAGTCAGAGGGATACAGTAAATTTGAAGTGAAGCGTCGGAATCTATAACTAGTGTCAGTGGAATGGTTCACAACATAGACAGTAAGAAGAGTCGGTTTTCTTGTACTTAAGTCGGCATTGCGCCTTTTGTATTTAATTCCGATGCAATTTCTGTGTTTCAACGTCAACAAAAAGGTCAGAGGGATACAGTAAACCTGAAGTGAAGCATCGGAATCTATAACTAGTGTCACAGGAATGGTTCAAATCATAGACACTAAGAAGAGTTAGTTTTCTAGTACTTAAGTCGGCATTGTGCCTTTTGTATTTAATTCCGATGCAATTTCTGTGTTTCATCGTCAATAAGATGGTCCGAGGGATACAGTAAACATGAAGTGAAGCATCGGAATCTATAACTAGTGTCACAGGAAGGGTTCAAAACATAGACAGTACGAAGAGTCAGTTTTCTTGTACTTAAGTCGGCATTGTGCCTTTTGTATTTAATTCCGATGCAATATCTGTGTTTCATCGTCAATATGAAGGTCAGAGGGATACAGTAAACCTGAAGTGAAGCATCGGAATGTATAACTAGTGTCACATGAATAGTTCAAAACATAGACAGTAAGAAGAGTCAGTTATCTTGTACTTAAGTCGGCATTGTGCCATTTGTATTTAATTCCGATGGAATTTCTGTGTTTCATCGTCAATAAGAAGGTCAGAGGGATACAGTAAACCTGAAGTGAAGCATCGGAATCCATAACTAGTGTCACAGGCATGGTTCAAAACATAGACAGCAAGAAGAGACAGTTTTCTTGTACTTAAGTCGGCATTGTGCCTTTTGTACTTAACTCCGATGCAATTTCTGTGTTTCATCGTCAATAAGAAGGTCAGAGGGATACAGTAAACCTGAATTGAAGCATCGGAATCTATAACTAGTGTCACAGGAATGGTTGAAAACATAGACAGTAAGAAGAGTCAGTTTTCTTGCACTTAAGTCGGCATTGTGCCTTTTGTATTTAATTCCGATGCAATTTCTGTGCTTTATCGTCAATAAGAATGTCAGAGGGATACAGTAAACCTGAAGTGAAGCATCGGAATCTATAATTAGTGTCACACGAATGGTTCAAAAGATAGAGATTGAGAAGAGTCAGTTTTCTTGTACTTAAGTCGGCATTGTGCCTTTTGTATTTAATTCCGATGCAATTTCTGTGTTTCATAGTCAATAAGAAGGTCAGAGGGATACAGTAAACCTGAAGTGAAGCATCGGAATCTATAACTAGTGTCACAGGAATGGTTCAAAGCATAGACAGTAAGAGGAGTCAGTTTTATTGCACTTAAGTCGGCATTGCGCCTTTTGTATTTAATTCCAATGCAATTTCTGTGCTTCATCGTCAATGAGAAGGTCAGAGGGATACAGTAAACCTGAAGAGAAGCATCGGAATCTATAATTAGTGTCACATGAATGGTTCAAAACATGGAGAGTAAGAAGAGTCAGTTTTCTTGTACTTAAGTCGGCATTGTGACTTTAGTATTTAATTCCGTTGGAATTTCTGTGTTTCATCGTCAATAAGAAGGTCAGACGGATACAGTAAACCTGAGGTTAAGCATCGGAATCTATAACTAGTGTCACAGGAATGGTTCAAAACATAGACAGTAAGAAGAGTCAGTTTTCTTGCACTTAAGTCGGCATTGTGCCTTCTGTATTTAATTCCGATGCAATTTCTGTGCTTCATCGTCAATAAGAAGGTCAGAGGGATACAGTAAACCTGAAGTGAAGCATCGGAATCTATAATTAGTGTCACATGAATGGTTCAAAGCATAGAGGTTAAGAAGAGTAAGTTTTCTTGTACTTAAGTCGGCATTGTGCTTTTTGTATTTAATTCCGATGCAATATCTGTGTTTCATCGTCAATAAGAAGGTCAGAGGGATACAGTATACCTGAAGTGAAGCATCGGAATCTATAGCTAGTGTCACAGGAATGGTTCAAAGCATAGACAGTAAGAAGAGTCAGTTTTATTGCACTTAAGTCGGCATTGCGCCTTTTGTATTTAATTCCGATGCAATTTCTGTGCTTCATCGTCAATAAGAAGGTCAGAGGGATACAGTAAACCTGAAGTGAAGCATCGGAATCTATAATTAGTGTCACATGAATGGTTCAAAACATAGAGAGTAAGAAGAGTCAGTTTTCTTGTACTTAAGTCGGCATTGTGCCTTTTGTATTTAATTCCGATGCAATTTCTGTGTTTCATAGTCAATAAGAAGGTCAGAGGGATACAGTAAACCTGAAGTGAAGCATCGGAATCTATACCTAGTGTCACAGGAATGGTTCAAAACATAGACAGTAAGAAGACTCAGTTTTCTTGTACTTAAGTCGGCATTGTGCCTTTAGTATTTCATTCCGTTGGAATTTCTGTGCTTCATCGTCAATAAGAAGGTCAGACGGATACAGTAAACCTGAGGTTAAGCATCGGAATCTATAACTAGTGTCACAGGAATGGTTCAAAACATAGACAGTAAGAAGAGTCAGTTTTCTTGCACTTAAGTCGGCATTGTGCCTTCTGCTTTTAATTCCGATGCAATTTCTGTGCTTCATCGTCAATAAGAAGGTCAGAGGGATACAGTAAACCTGAAGTGAAGCATCGGAATCTATAATTAGTGTCACATGAATGGTTCAAAGCATAGAGGTTAAGAAGAGTAAGTTTTCTTGTACTTAAGTCGGCATTGTGCTTTTTGTATTTAATTCCGATGCAATATCTGTGTTTCATCGTCAATAAGAAGGTCAGAGGGATACAGTAAACCTGAAGTGAAGCATCGGAATCTATAGCTAGTGTCACAGGAATGGTTCAAAGCATAGACAGTAAGAAGAGTCAGTTTTATTGCACTTAAGTCGGCATTGCGCCTTTTGTATTTAATTCCGATGCAATTTCTGTGCTTCATCGTCAATAAGAAGGTCAGAGGGATACAGTAAACCTGAAGTGAAGCATCGGAATCGATAATTAGTGTCACATGAATGGTTCAAAACATAGAGAGTAAGAAGAGTCAGTTTTCTTGTACTTAAGTCGGCATTGTGCCTTTTGTATTTAATTCCGATGCAATTTCTGTGTTTCATAGTCAATAAGAAGGTCAGAGGGATACAGTAAACCTGAAGTGAAGCATCGGAATCTATAACTAGTGTCACAGGAATGGTTCAAAGCATAGACAGTAAGAGGAGTCAGTTTTATTGCACTTAAGTCGGCATTGCGCCTTTTGTATTTAATTCCAATGCAATTTCTGTGCTTCATCGTCAATAAGAAGGTCAGAGGGATACAGTAAACCTGAAGAGAAGCATCGGAATCTATAATTAGTGTCACATGAATGGTTCAAAACATGGAGAGTAAGAAGAGTCAGTTTTCTTGTACTTAAGTCGGCATTGTGCCTTTTGTTTTTAATTCCGATGCAATTTCTGTGTTTCATCGTCAATAAGAAGGTCAGAGGGATACAGTAAACCTGAAGTGAAGCATCGGAATCTATAAATAGTGTCACAGGAATGGTTCAAAGCATAGACAGTAAGAAGAGTCAGGTTTCTTGTACTTAAGTCGGCATTGTGCCTTTTGTATTTCATTCAGATGCAATTTCTGTGTTTCATCGTCAATAAAAAGGTCAGAGGGATACAGTAAACCCGAAGTGAAGCATCGGAATCTATAACTAGTGTCACATGAATAGTTCAAAACATAGACACTAAGAAGAGTCAGTTTTCTTGTACTTAAGTCGGCATTGTGCCTTTTGTATTTAATTACGATGCAATTTCTGTGTTTCATCGTCAATAAGAAGGTCAGAGGGATACAGTAAACCTGAAGTGAAGCATCGGAATCTATACCTAGTGTCACAGGAATGGTTCAAAACATAGACAGTAAGAAGACTCAGTTTTCTTGTACTTAAGTCGGCATTGTGCCTTTAGTATTTCATTCCGTTGGAATTTCTGTGTTTCATCGTCAATAAGAAGGTCAGACGGATACAGTAAACCTGAGGTTAAGCATCGGAATCTATAACTAGTGTCACAGGAATGGTTCAAAGCATAGACAGTAAGAAGAGTCAGTTTTCTTGCACTTAAGTCGGCATTGTGCCTTCTGTATTTAATTCCGATGCAATTTCTGTGCTTCATCGTCAATAAGAAGGTCAGAGGGATACAGTAAACCTGAAGTGAAGCATCGGAATCTATAATTAGTGTCACATGAATGGTTCAAAGCATAGAGGTTAAGAAGAGTAAGTTTTCTTGTACTTAAGTCGGCATTGTGCTTTTTGTATTTAATTCCGATGCAATATCTGTGTTTCATCGTCAATAAGAAGGTCAGAGGGATACAGTAAACCTGAATTGAAGCATCGGAATCTATAACTAGTGTCACAGGAATGGTTGAAAACATAGACAGTAAGAAGAGTCAGTTTTCTTGCACTTAAGTCGGCATTGTGCCTTTTGTATTTAATTCCGATGCAATTTCTGTGCTTTATCGTCAATAAGAATGTCAGAGGGATACAGTAAACCTGAAGTGAAGCATCGGAATCTATAATTAGTGTCACACGAATGGTTCAAAAGATAGAGATTGAGAAGAGTCAGTTTTCTTGTACTTAAGTCGGCATTGTGCCTTTTGTATTTAATTCCGATGCAATTTCTGTGTTTCATAGTCAATAAGAAGGTCAGAGGGATACAGTAAACCTGAAGTGAAGCATCGGAATCTATAACTAGTGTCACAGGAATGGTTCAAAGCATAGACAGTAAGAGGAGTCAGTTTTATTGCACTTAAGTCGGCATTGCGCCTTTTGTATTTAATTCCAATGCAATTTCTGTGCTTCATCGTCAATGAGAAGGTCAGAGGGATACAGTAAACCTGAAGAGAAGCATCGGAATCTATAATTAGTGTCACATGAATGGTTCAAAACATGGAGAGTAAGAAGAGTCAGTTTTCTTGTACTTAAGTCGGCATTGTGCCTTTTGTTTTTAATTCCGATGCAATTTCTGTGTTTCATCGTCAATAAGAAGGTCAGAGGGATACAGTAAACCTGAAGTGAAGCATCGGAATCTATAAATAGTGTCACAGGAATGGTTCAAAGCATAGACAGTAAGAAGAGTCAGGTTTCTTGTACTTAAGTCGGCATTGTGCCTTTTGTATTTCATTCAGATGCAATTTCTGTGTTTCATCGTCAATAAAAAGGTCAGAGGGATACAGTAAACCCGAAGTGAAGCATCGGAATCTATAACTAGTGTCACATGAATGGTTCAAAACATAGACACGAAGAAGAGTCAGTTTTCTTGTACTTAAGTCGGCATTGTGCCTTTTGTATTTAATTACGATGCAATTTCTGTCTTTCATCGTCAATAAGAAGGTCAGAGGGATACAGTAAACCTGAAGTGAAGCATCGGAATCTATACCTAGTGTCACAGGAATGGTTCAAAACATAGACAGTAAGAAGACTCAGTTTTCTTGTACTTAAGTCGGCATTGTGCCTTTAGTATTTAATTCCGTTGGAATTTCTGTGTTTCATCGTCAATAAGAAGGTCAGACGGATACAGTAAACCTGAGGTTAAGCATCGGAATCTATAACTAGTGTCACAGGAATGGTTCAAAACATAGACAGTAAGAAGAGTCAGTTTTCTTGCACTTAAGTCGGCATTGTGCCTTCTGTATTTAATTCCGATGCAATTTCTGTGCTTCATCGTCAATAAGAAGGTCAGAGGGATACAGTAAACCTGAAGTGAAGCATCGGAATCTATAATTAGTGTCACATGAATGGTTCAAAGCATAGAGGTTAAGAAGAGTAAGTTTTCTTGTACTTAAGTCGGCATTGTGCTTTTTGTATTTAATTCCGATGCAATATCTGTGTTTCATCGTCAATAAGAAGGTCAGAGGGATACAGTAAACCTGAAGTGAAGCATCGGAATCTATAGCTAGTGTCACAGGAATGGTTCAAAGCATAGACAGTAAGAAGAGTCAGTTTTATTGCACTTAAGTCGGCATTGCGCCTTTTGTATTTAATTCCGATGCAATTTCTGTGCTTCATCGTCAATAAGAAGGTCAGAGGGATACAGTAAACCTGAAGTGAAGCATCGGAATCTATAATTAGTGTCACATGAATGGTTCAAAACATAGAGAGTAAGAAGAGTCAGTTTTCTTGTACTTAAGTCGGCATTGTGCCTTTTGTATTTAATTCCGATGCAATTTCTGTGTTTCATAGTCAATAAGAAGGTCAGAGGGATACAGTAAACCTGAAGTGAAGCATCGGAATCTATACCTAGTGTCACAGGAATGGTTCAAAACATAGACAGTAAGAAGACTCAGTTTTCTTGTACTTAAGTCGGCATTGTGCCTTTAGTATTTCATTCCGTTGGAATTTCTGTGCTTCATCGTCAATAAGAAGGTCAGACGGATACAGTAAACCTGAGGTTAAGCATCGGAATCTATAACTAGTGTCACAGGAATGGTTCAAAACATAGACAGTAAGAAGAGTCAGTTTTCTTGCACTTAAGTCGGCATTGTGCCTTCTGCATTTAATTCCGATGCAATTTCTGTGCTTCATCGTCAATAAGAAGGTCAGAGGGATACAGTAAACCTGAAGTGAAGCATCGGAATCTATAATTAGTGTCACATGAATGGTTCAAAGCATAGAGGTTAAGAAGAGTAAGTTTTCTTGTACTTAAGTCGGCATTGTGCTTTTTGTATTTAATTCCGATGCAATATCTGTGTTTCATCGTCAATAAGAAGGTCAGAGGGATACAGTAAACCTGAAGTGAAGCATCGGAATCTATAGCTAGTGTCACAGGAATGGTTCAAAGCATAGACAGTAAGAAGAGTCAGTTTTATTGCACTTAAGTCGGCATTGCGCCTTTTGTATTTAATTCCGATGCAATTTCTGTGCTTCATCGTCAATAAGAAGGTCAGAGGGATACAGTAAACCTGAAGTGAAGCATCGGAATCTATAATTAGTGTCACATGAATGGTTCAAAACATAGAGAGTAAGAAGAGTCAGTTTTCTTGTACTTAAGTCGGCATTGTGCCTTTTGTATTTAATTCCGATGCAATTTCTGTGTTTCATAGTCAATAAGAAGGTCAGAGGGATACAGTAAACCTGAAGTGAAGCATCGGAATCTATAACTAGTGTCACAGGAATGGTTCAAAGCATAGACAGTAAGAGGAGTCAGTTTTATTGCACTTAAGTCGGCATTGCGCCTTTTGTATTTAATTCCAATGCAATTTCTGTGCTTCATCGTCAATAAGAAGGTCAGAGGGATACAGTAAACCTGAAGAGAAGCATCGGAATCTATAATTAGTGTCACATGAATGGTTCAAAACATGGAGAGTAAGAAGAGTCAGTTTTCTTGTACTTAAGTCGGCATTGTGCCTTTTGTTTTTAATTCCGATGCAATTTCTGTGTTTCATCGTCAATAAGAAGGTCAGAGGGATACAGTAAACCTGAAGTGAAGCATCGGAATCTATAAATAGTGTCACAGGAATGGTTCAAAGCATAGACAGTAAGAAGAGTCAGGTTTCTTGTACTTAAGTCGGCATTGTGCCTTTTGTATTTCATTCAGATGCAATTTCTGTGTTTCATCGTCAATAAAAAGGTCAGAGGGATACAGTAAACCCGAAGTGAAGCATCGGAATCTATAACTAGTGTCACATGAATGGTTCAAAACATAGACACTAAGAAGAGTCAGTTTTCTTGTACTTAAGTCGGCATTGTGCCTTTTGTATTTAATTACGATGCAATTTCTGTGTTTCATCGTCAATAAGAAGGTCAGAGGGATACAGTAAACCTGAAGTGAAGCATCGGAATCTATACCTAGTGTCACAGGAATGGTTCAAAACATAGACAGTAAGAAGACTCAGTTTTCTTGTACTTAAGTCGGCATTGTGCCTTTAGTATTTCATTCCGTTGGAATTTCTGTGTTTCATCGTCAATAAGAAGGTCAGACGGATACAGTAAACCTGAGGTTAAGCATCGGAATCTATAACTAGTGTCACAGGAATGGTTCAAAGCATAGACAGTAAGAAGAGTCAGTTTTCTTGCACTTAAGTCGGCATTGTGCCTTCTGTATTTAATTCCGATGCAATTTCTGTGCTTCATCGTCAATAAGAAGGTCAGAGGGATACAGTAAACCTGAAGTGAAGCATCGGAATCTATAATTAGTGTCACATGAATGGTTCAAAGCATAGAGGTTAAGAAGAGTAAGTTTTCTTGTACTTAAGTCGGCATTGTGCTTTTTGTATTTAATTCCGATGCAATATCTGTGTTTCATCGTCAATAAGAAGGTCAGAGGGATACAGTAAACCTGAAGTGAAGCATCGGAATCTATAGCTAGTGTCACAGGAATGGTTCAAAGCATAGACAGTAAGAAGAGTCAGTTTTATTGCACTTAAGTCGGCATTGCGCCTTTTGTATTTAATTCCGATGCAATTTCTGTGCTTCATCGTCAATAAGAAGGTCAGAGGGATACAGTAAACCTGAAGTGAAGCATCGGAATCTATAATTAGTGTCACATGAATGGTTCAAAACATAGAGAGTAAGAAGAGTCAGTTTTCTTGTACTTAAGTCAGCATTGTGCCTTTTGTATTTAATTCCGATGCAATTTCTGTGTTTCATCGTCAATAAGAAGGTCAGAGGGATACAGTAAACCTGAAGTGAAGCATCGGAATCTATAAATAGTGTCACAGGAATGGTTCAAAGCATAGACAGTAAGAAGAGTCAGTTTTCTTGTACTTAAGTCGGCATTGTGCCTTTTGTATTTCATTTCGATGCAATTTCTGTGTTTCATCGTCAATAAAAAGGTCAGAGGGATACAGTACACCCGAAGTGAAGCATCGGAATCTATAACTAGTGTCACATGAATGGTTCAAAACATAGACAGTAAGAAGAGTCAGTTTTCTTGTACCTAAGTCGGCATTGTGCCTTTTGTATTTAATTCCGATGCAATTTCTGTGTTTCATCGTCAATAAGAAGGTCAGAGGGATACAGTAAACCGGAAGTGAAGCATCGGAATCTATAACTAGTGTCACAGGAATGGTTCAAAGCATAGACAGTAAGAAGAGTCAGTTTTATTGCACTTAAATCGGCATTGTGCCTTTCGTATTTAATTCCGATGCAATTTCTGTGCTTCATCGTCAATAAGAAGGTCAGAGGGATACAGTAAACCTGAAGTGAAGCATCGGAATCTATAACTAGTGTCACAGGAATGGTTCAAAACATAGACAGTAAGAAGACTCAGTTTTATTGTACTTAAATCGGCATTGTGCCTTTTTTATTTAATTCCGTTGCAATTTCTGTGTTTCATCTTCAATAAGAAGGTCAGAGAGATACAGTAAACCTGAGGTTAAGCATCGGAATCTATAACTAGTGTCACAGGAATGGTTCAAAACATAGACAGTAAGAAGAGTCAGTTTTCTTGTACATAAGTCGGCATTGCGCCTTTTGTATTTAATTCCATTGCAATTTCTGTGTTTCATCGTCCATAAAACGGTCAGAGGGATACAGTAAACCGGAAGTGAAGGATCGGAATCTATAACTAGTGTCACAGGAATGGTTCAAACAAAGACAATAAGATGAGTCAGTTTTCTTGTACTTAAGTCGGCATTGTGAATTTTGAATTTAATTCCGATGCAATTTCTGTGTTTCATCGTCAATAAGAAGGTCAGAGGGATACAGTAAACCTGAAGTGAAGCATCGGAATCTATAATTTGTGTCACATGAATGGTTCAAAACATAGAGAGTAAGAAGAGTCAGTTTTCTTGTACTTAAGTCGGCATTGTGAATTTTGTATTTAATTCCGATGCAATTTCTGTGTTTCATCGTCAATAAGAAAGTCAGAGGGATACAGTAAATTTGAAGTGAAGCGTCGGAATCTATATATAGTGTCACAGGAATGGTTCAAAACATAGACAGTAAGAAGAGTCAGTTTTCTTGTACTTAAGTCGGCATTGTGCTTTTTGTATTTAATTCCGATGCAAGTTCTGTGTTTCATCGTCAATAAGAAGGTCAGAGGGATACAGTAAACCTGAAGTGAAGCATCGGAATCTATAACTAGTGTCACAGGAATGGTTCAAAGCATAGACAGTAAGAAGAGTCAGGTTTCTTGTACTTAAGTCGGCATTGTGCCTTTTGTATTTAATTTCGATGCAATATCTGTGTTTCATCTTCAACAAGAAGGTCAGAGGGATACAGTAAACCTGAAGTAAAGCATCGGAATCTATAACTAGTGTCTCAGGAATGGTTCAAAACATAGACAGTAAGAAGAGTCAGTTTTCTTGTACATAAGCCGGCATTGTGCATTTTGTATTTAATTCCGATGAAATTTCTGTGTTTCATCGTCAATAAGAAGGTCAGAGGGATACAGTAAACCTGAAGTGAAGCATCGGAACCAATAACTAGTGTCACAGGAATGGTTCAATCATAGACAGTAAGAAGAGTCAGTTTTCTTGTGACTTTAGTCGGCATTGTGCCTTTTGTATTTAATTCCGATGCAATATCTGTGTTTCATCTTCAATAAGAAGGTCAGAGGGATACAGTAAACCTGAAGTGATGCATCGGCATCTATAACTAGTGTCACAGGAATGGTTCAAAACATAGGCACTATGAAGACTCAGTTTTCTTGTACTTAAGTCGGCATTGAGCCTTTTGTATTTAATTCCGATGCAATTTCTGTGTTTCATCGTCAATAAGAAGGTCAGAGGAATACAGTAAACCTGAAGTGAAGCATCGGAATCTGTAACTAGTGTCACAGGAATGGTTCAAACAAAGACAATAAGATGAGTCAGTTTTCTTGTACTTAAGTCGGCATTGTGAATTTTGAATTTAATTCCGATGCAATTTCTGTGTTTCATCGTCAATAAGAAGGTCAGAGGGATACAGTAAACCTGAAGTGAAGCATCGGAATCTATAATTTGTGTCACATGAATGGTTCAAAACATAGAGAGTAAGAAGAGTCAGTTTTCTTGTACTTAAGTCGGCATTGTGAATTTTGTATTTAATTCCGATGCAATTTCTGTGTTTCATCGTCAATAAGAAAGTCAGAGGGATACAGTAAATTTGAAGTGAAGCGTCGGAATCTATAACTAGTGTCAGTGGAATGGTTCAAAACATAGACAGTAAGAAGAGTCAGTTTTCTTGTACTTAAGTCGGCATTGCGCCTTTTGTATTTAATTCCGATGCAATTTCTGTGTTTCATCGTCAACAAAAAGGTCAGAGGGATACAGTAAACCTGAAGTGAAGCATCGGAATCTATAACTAGTGTCACAGGAATGGTTCAAATCATAGACACTAAGAAGAGTTAGTTTTCTAGTACTTAAGTCGGCATTGTGCCTTTTGTATTTAATTCCGATGCAATTTCTGTGTTTCATCGTCAATAAGATGGTCCGAGGGATACAGTAAACACGAAGTGAAGCATCGGAATCTATAACTAGTGTCACAGGAAGGATTCAAAACATAGACAGTACGAAGAGTCAGTTTTCTTGTACTTAAGGCGGCATTGTGCCTTTTGTATTTAATTCCGATGCAATATCTGTGTTTCATCGTCAATATGAAGGTCAGAGGGATACAGTAAACCTGAAGTGAAGCATCGGAATCTATAATTAGTGTCACACGAATGGTTCAAAACATAGAGATTGAGAAGAGTCAGTTTTCTTGTACTTAAGTCGGCATTGTGCCTTTTGTATTTAATTCCGATGCAATTTCTGTGTTTCATAGTCAATAAGAAGGTCAGAGGGATACAGTAAACCTGAAGTGAAGCATCGGAATCTATAACTAGTGTCACAGGAATGGTTCAAAGCATAGACAGTAAGAAGAGTCAGTTTTATTGCACTTAAGTCGGCATTGCGCCTTTTGTATTTAATTCCAATGCAATTTCTGTGCTTCATCGTCAATAAGAAGGTCAGAGGGATACAGTAAACCTGAAGTGAAGCATCGGAATCTATAATTAGTGTCACATGAATGGTTCAAAACATGGAGAGTAAGAAGAGTCAGTTTTCTTGTACTTAAGTCGGCATTGTGCCTTTTGTTTTTAATTCCGATGCAATTTCTGTGTTTCATCGTCAATAAGAAGGTCAGAGGGATACAGTAAACCTGAAGTGAAGCATCTGAATCTATAAATAGTGTCACAGGAATGGTTCAAAGCATAGACAGTAAGAAGAGTCAGGTTTCTTGTACTTAAGTCGGCATTGTGCCTTTTGTATTTCATTCAGATGCAATTTCTGTGTTTCATCGTCAATAAAAAGGTCAGAGGGATACAGTAAACCCGAAGTGAAGCATCGGAATCTATAACTAGTGTCACATGAATGGTTGAAAACATAGACACTAAGAAGAGTCAGTTTTCTTGTACTTAAGTCGGCATTGTGCCTTTTGTATTTAATTACGATGCAATTTCTGTGTTTCATCGTCAATAAGAAGGTCAGAGGGATACAGTAAACCTGAAGTGAAGCATCGGAATCTATACCTAGTGTCACAGGAATGGTTCAAAACATAGACAGTAAGAAGACTCAGTTTTCTTGTACTTAAGTCGGCATTGTGCCTTTTGTATTTCATTCCGTTGGAATTTCTGTGTTTCATCGTCAATAAGAAGGTCAGAGGGATACAGTAAACCTGAAGTGAAGCATCGGAATCTATAATTAGTGTCACATGAATGGTTCAAAGCGTAGAGATTAAGAAGGGTAAGTTTTCTTGTACATAAGTCGGCATTGTGCTTTTTGTATTTAATTCCGATGCAATATCTGTGTTTCATCGCCAATAAGAAGGTCTGAGGGATACAGTAAACCTGAAGTGAAGCATCGGAATCTATAACTAGTGTCACAGGAATGGTTCAAAGCATAGACAGTAAGAAGAGTCAGTTTTATTGCACTTAAGTCGGCATTGCGCCTTTTGTATTTAATTCCGATGCAATTTCTGTGCTTCATCGTCAATAAGAAGATCAGAGGGATACAGTAAACCTGAAGTGAAGCATCGGAATCTATAATTAGTGTCACATGAATGGTTCAAAACATAGAGAGTAAGAAGAGTCAGTTTTCTTGTACTTAAGTCGGCATTGTGCCTTTTGTATTTAATTCCGATGCAATTTCTGTGTTTCATCGTCAATAAGAAGGTCAGAGGGATACAGTAAACCTGAAGTGAAGCATCGGAATCTATAAATAGTGTCACAGGAATGGTTCAAAGCATAGACAGTAAGAAGAGTCAGTTTTCTTGTACTTAAGTCGGCATTGTGCCTTTTGTATTTCATTTCGATGCAATTTCTGTGTTTCATCGTCAATAAAAAGTTCAGAGAGATACAGTAAACCCGAAGTGAAGCATCGGAATCTATAACTAGTGTCACAGGAATGGTTCAAAGCACAGACAGTAAGAAGAGTCAGTTTTATTGCACTTAAATCGGCATTGTGCCTTTTGTATTTAATTCCGATACAATTTCTGTGCTTCATCGTCAATAAGAAGGTCAGAGGGATACAGTAAACCTGAAGTGAAGCATCGGAATCTATAACTAGTGTCACAGGAATGGTTCAAAGCATAGACAGTAAGAAGAGTCAGTTTTATTGCACTTAAGTCGGCATTGTGCCTTTTGTATTTTATTCCGATGCAATATCTGTGCTTCATCGTCAATAGGAAGGTCAGAGGGACACAGTAAACCTGAAGTGAAGCATCGGAATCTATAATTAGTGTCACATGAATGGATCAAAACATAGAGATTAAGAAGAATCAGTTTTCTTGTACTTAAGTCGGCATTGTGCCTTTTGTATTTAATTCCGTTGCAATTTCTGTGTTTCATCGTCAATAAGAAGGTCAGAGGAATACAGTAAACCTGAAGTGAAGCATCGGAATCTATACCTAGTGTCACAGGAATGGTTCAAAACATAGACAGTAAGAAGACTCAGTTTTCTTGTACTTAAGTCGGCATTGTGCCTTTTGTATTTAATTCCGTTGCAATTTCTGTGTTTCATCGTCAATAAAAAGGTCAGAGGGATACAGTAAACCTGAGGTTAAGCATCGGAATCTATAACTAGTGTCACAGGAATGGTTCAAAACATAGACAGTAAGAAGAGTCAGTTTTCTTGTACTTCAGTCGGCATTGTGCCTTTTGTATTTAATTCCGATGAAGTTTCTGTGTTTCATCGTCAATAAGATGGTCAGAGGGATACAGTAAACCTGAAGTGAAGCATCGGAACCAATAACTAGTGTCACAGGAATGGTTCAATCATAGACAGTATGAAGAGTCAGTTTTCTTGTGACTTTAGTCGGCATTGTGCCTTTTGTATTTAATTCCGATGCAATATCTGTGTTTCATCTTCAATAAGAAGGTCAGAGGGATACAGTAAACCTGAAGTGAAGCATCGGCATCTATAACTAGTGTCACAGGAATGGTTCAAAACATAGGCACTATAAAGACTCAGTTTTCTTGTACTTAAGTCGGCATTGAGCCTTTTGTATTTAATTCCGATGCAATTTCAGTGTTTCATCGTTAATAAGAAGGTCAGAGGAATACAGTAAACCTGAAGTGAAGCATCGGAATCTATAACTAGTGTCACAGGAATGGTTCAAAACATAGACAGTAAGAAGAGTCAGTTTTCTTGTACTTAGGTCGTCATTGTGCCATTTGTATTTAATACCGATGCAATATCTGTGTTTCATCGTCAATAAGAAGGTCAGAGCGATTCAGCAAACCTAAAGTGAAGCATCGGAATCTATAACTAGTGTCACAGGAATGGTTCAAAACATAGACAATAAGAAGAGTCAGTTTTCTTGCACTAAAGTCGGCATTGTGCCTTTTGTATTTAATTCCGATGCAATTTCTGTGCTTCATCGTCAATAAGAAGGTCAGAGGGATACAGTAAACCTGAAGTGAAGCATCGGAATCTATAATTAGTGTCACATGAATGGTTCAAAGCATAGAGATTAAGAAGAGTAAGATTTCTTGTACTTAAGTCGGCATTGTGCTCTTTGTATTTATTTCCGATGCAATATCTGTGTTTCATCATCAATAAGAAGGTCAGAGGGATACAGTAAACCTGAAGTGAAAGATCGGAATCTATAACTAGTGTCACAGGAATGGTTCAAAGCATAGACAGTAAGAAGAGTCAGTTTTATTGCACTTAAGTCGGCATTGCGCCTTTTGTATTTAATTCCGATGCAATTTCTGTGCTTCATCGTCAATAAGAAGGTCAGAGGGATACAGTAAACCTGAAGTGAAGCATCGGAATCTATAATTAGTGTCACATGAATGGTTCAAAACATAGAGAGTAAGAAGAGTCAGTTTTCTTGTACTTAAGTCGGCATTGTGCCTTTTGTATTTAATTCCGATGCAATTTGTGTGTTTCATCGTCAATAAGAAGGTATGAGGGATACAGTAAACCTGAAGTGAAGCATCGGAATCTATAAATAGTGTCACAGGAATGGTTCAAAGCATAGACAGTAAGAAGAGTCAGTTTTCTTGTACTTAAGTCGGCATTGTGCCTTTTGTATTTCATTCCGATGCAATTTCTGTGTTTCATCGTCAATAAAAAGGTCAGAGGGATACAGTAGACCCGAAGTGAAGCATCGGAATCTATAACTAGTGTCACATGAATGGTTCAAAACATAGACAGTAAGATGAGTCAGTTTTCTTGTACCTAAGTCGGC
Organism: Schistocerca piceifrons; assembly: GCF_021461385.2. Classification (NCBI taxonomy): domain Eukaryota; kingdom Metazoa; phylum Arthropoda; class Insecta; order Orthoptera; family Acrididae; genus Schistocerca; species Schistocerca piceifrons. The sequence goes on along the minus strand of NW_025727597.1, from coordinate 71,380 downwards.
ATTGTGCCTTTTGTATTTAATTCCGATGCAATTTCTGTGTTTCATCGTCAATAAGAAGGTCAGAGGGATACAGTAAACCGGAAGTGAAGCATCGGAATCTATAACTAGTGTCACAGGTATAGTTCAAAGCATAGACAGTAAGAAGAGTCAGTTTTATTGCACTTAAGTCGGCATTGTGCCTTTTGTATTTAATTCCGTTGCAATTTCTGTGTTTCATTGTCAATAAAAAGGTCAGAGGGATATAGTAAACCTGAGGTTAAGCATCGGAATCTATAACTAGTGTCACAGGAATGGTTCAAAACATAGACAGTAAGAAGAGTCAGTTTTCTTGTACTTAAGTCGGCATTGTGCCTTTTGTATTTAATTCCGATGAAGTTTCTGTGTTTCATCGTCAATAAGAAGGTCAGAGGGATACAGTAAACCTGAACTGAAGCATCGGAACCAATAACTAGTGTCACAGGAATGGTTCAATCATAGACAGTACGAAGAGTCAGTTTTCTTGTGACTTTAGTCATCATTGTGCCTTTTGTATTTAATTCAGATGCAATTTCTGTGTTTCATCGTCATTAAGAAGGTCAGAGGGATACAGTAAACCTGAAGTGAAGCATCGGCATCTATATCTAGTGTCACAGGAATGGTTCAAAACATAGGCACTATAAAGACTCAGTTTTCTTGTACTTAAGTCGGCATTGAGCCTTTTGTATTTAATTCCGATGCAATTTCTGTGTTTCATCGTCAATAAGAAGGTCAGAGGAATACAGTAAACCTGAAGTGAAGCATCGGAATCTATAACTAGTGTCACAGGAATGGTTAAAAGCATAGACAGTAAGAAGAGTCAGTATTCTTGTACTTAGGTCGTCTTTGTGCCATTTGTATGTAATACCGATGCAATATCTGTGTTTCATCGTCAAAGAGAAGGTCAGAGCGATTCAGCAAACCTAAAGTTAAGCATCGGAATCTATAACTAGTGTCACAGGAATGGTTCAAAACATAGACTGTAAGATGAGTCAGTTTTCCTGTATTTCAGTCGGCGTTGTGCCTTTTGTATTTAACTCCGATGCAATTTCTGTGTTTCATCGTCTATAAGAAGGTCAGAGGAATACAGTAAACCTGAAGTGAAGCATCGGAATCTATAACTAGTGTCACAGGAATGGTTCAAACAAAGACAGTAAGATGAGTCAGTTTTCCTGTATTTAAGTCGGCGTTGTGCCTTTTGTATTTAACTCCGATGCAATTTCTGTGTTTCATCGTCTATAAGAAGGTCCGAGGGATACAGTAAACCCGAAGTGAAGCATCGGAATCTATAACTAGTGTCACAGGAAGGGTTCAAAACATAGACAGTACGAAGAGTCAGTTTTCTTGTACTTAAGTCGGCATTGTGCCTTTTGTATTTAATTCCGATGCAATATCTGTGTTTCATCGTCAATAAGAAGGTCAGAGGGATACAGTAAACCTGAAGTGATGCATCGGAATGTATAACTAGTGTCACATGAATAGTTCAAAACATAGACAGTAAGAAGAGTCAGTTATCTTGTACTTAAGTCGGCATTGTGCCACTTGTATTTAATTCCGATGCAATTTCTGTGTTTCATCGTCAATAAGAAGGTCAGAGGGATACAGTAAACCTGAAGTGAAGCATCGGAATCCATAACTAGTGTCACAGGCATGGTTCAAAACATAGACAGCAAGAAGAGTCAGTTTTCTTGTACTTAAGACGGCATTGTGCCTTTTGTACTTAACTCCGATGCAATTTCTGTGTTTCATCGTCAATAAGAAGGTCAGAGGGATACAGTAAACCTGAATTGAAGCATCGGAATCTATAACTAGTGTCACAGGAATGGTTGAAAACATAGACAGTAAGATGAGTCAGTTTTCTTGCACTTAAGTCGGCATTGTGCCTTTTGTATTTAATTCCGATGCAATTTCTGTGATTCATCGTCAATAAGAATGTCAGAGGGATACAGTAAACCTGAAGTGGAGCATCGGAATCTATAATTAGTGTCACATGAATGGTTCAAAACATAGAGATTAAGAAGAGTCAGTTTTCTTGTACTTAAGTCGGCATTGTGCCTTTTGTATTTAGTTCCGATGCTATTTCTGTGTTTCATCGTCAATAAGAAGGTCAGAGGGATACAGTAAACCTGAAGTGAAGCATCGGAATCTATACCTAGTGTCACAGGAATGGTTCAAAAGCATAGACAGTAAGAAGACTCAGTTTTCTTGTACTTAAGTCGGCATTGTGAGTTTTTTATTTAATTCCGTCGCAATTTCTGTGTTTCAACGTCAATAAAAAGGTCAGAGGGATACAGTAAACCTGAGGTTAAGCATCGGAATCTATAACTAGTGTCACAGGCATGGTTCAAAACATAGACAGTAAGAAGAGTCAGTTTTCTTGTACTTAAGTCGGCATTGTGCCTTTTGTATTTAATTCCGATGAAGTTTCTGTGTTTCATCGTCAATAAGAAGGTCAGAGGGATACAGTAAACCTGAAGTGAAGCATCGGAACCAATAACTAGTGTCACAGGAATGGTTCAATCATAGACAGTAAGAAGAGTCAGTTTTCTTATGACTTTAGTCGGCATTGTGCCTTTTGTATTTAATTCCGATGCAATATCTGTGTTTCATCTTCAATAAGAAGGTCAGAGGGATACAGTAAACCTGAAGTGAAGCATCGGCATCTATAACTAGTGTCACAGGAATGGTTCAAAACATAGGCACTATAAAGACTCAGTTTTCTTGTACTTAAGTCGGCATTGAGCCTTTTGTATTTAATTCCGATGCAATTTCTGTGTTTCATCGTCAATAAAAAGGTCAGAGGAATACAGTAAACCTGAAGTGAAGCATCGGAATCTATAACTTGTGTCACAGGAATGGTTCAAAACATAGACAGTAAGAAGAGTCAGTTTTCTTGTACTTAAGTCGGCATTGTGCCTTTTGTATTTAATTCCGATGCAATTTCTGTGCTTCATCGTCAATAAGAAGGTCAGAGGGATACAGTAAACCCGAAGTGAAGCATCGGAATCTATAATTAGTGTCACATGAATGGTTCAAAGCATAGAGATTAAGAAGAGTAAGTTTTCTTGTTCTTAAGTCGGCATTGTGCTTTTTGTATTTAATTCCGATGCAATATCTGTGTTTCATCGTCAATAAGAAGGTCAGAGGGATACAGTAAAATTGAAGTGAAGCATCGGAATCTATAACTAGTGTCACAGGAATGGTTCAAAGCATAGACAGTAAGAAGAGTCAGTTTTATTGCACTTAAGTCGGCATTGCGCCTTTTGTATTTAATTCCGATGCAATTTCTTTGCTTCATCGTCAATAAGAAGGTCAGAGGGATACAGTAAACCTGAAGTGAAGCATCGGAATCTATAATTAGTGTCACATGAATGGTTCAAAACATAGAGAGTAAGAAGAGTCAGTTTTCTTGTACTTAAGTCGGCATTGTGCCTTTTGTATTTAATTCCGATGCAATTTCTGTGTTTCATCGTCAATAAGAAGGTCAGAGGGATACAGTAAACCTGAAGTGAAGCATCGGAATCTATAAATAGTGTCACAGGAATGGTTCAAAGCATAGACAGTAAGAAGAGTCAGTTTTCTTGTACTTAAGTCGGCATTGTGCCTTTTGTATTTCATTCAGATGCAATTTCTGTGTTTCATCGTCAATAAAAAGGTCAGAGGGATACAGTAAACCCGAAGTGAAGCATCGGAATCTATAATTAGTGTCACATGAATGGTTCAAAACATAGAGATTAAGAAGAGTCAGTTTTCTTGTACTTAAGTCGGCATTGTGCCTTTTGTATTTAATTCCGATGCAATTTCTGTGTTTCATCGTCAATTAGAAGGTCAGAGGGATACAGTAAACCTGAAGTGGAGCATCGGAATCTATACCTAGTGTCACAGGAATGGTTCAAAACATAGACAGTAAGAAGACTCAGTTTTCTTGTACTTAAGTCGGCATTGTGCCTTTTGTATTTAATTCCGTTGCAATTTCTGAGTTTCATCGTCAATAAAAAGGTCAGAGGGATATAGTAAACCTGAGGTTAAGCATCGGAATCTATAACTAGTGTCACAGGAATGGTTCAAAACATAGACAGTAAGAATAGTCAGTTTTCTTGTACTTAAGTCGGCATTGTGCCTTTTGTATTTAATTCCGTTGCAATTTCTGTGTTTCATCGTCAATAAAAAGGTCGGAGGGATATAGTAAACCTGAGGTTAAGCATCGGAATCTATAACTAGTGTCACAGGAATGGTTCAAAACATAGACAGTAAGAAGAGTCAGTTTTCTTGTACTTAAGTCGGCATTGTGCCTTTTGTATTTTATTCCGTTGCAATTTCTGTGTTTCATCGTCAATAAAAAGGTCAGAGGGATATAGTAAACCTGAGGTTAAGCATCGGAATCTATAACTAGTGTCACAGGAATGGTTCAAAACATAGACAGTAAGAAGAGTCAGTTTTCTTGTACTTAAGTCGGCATTGTGCCTTTTGTATTTAACTCCGATGCAATTTCTGTGTTTCATCGTCTATAAGAAGGTCAGAGGAATACAATAAACCTGAAGTGAAGCATCGGAATCTATAACTAGTGTCACACGAATGGTTCAAACAAAGACAGTAAGACGAGTCAGTTTTCCTGTATTTAAGTCGGCGTTGTGCCTTTTGTATTTAACTCCGATGCAATTTCTGTGTTTCATCGTCTATTAGAAGGTCCGAGGGATACAGTAAACCTGACGTGAAGCATCGGAATCTATAACTAGTGTCACAGGAAGGGTTCAAAACATAGACAGTACGAAGAGTCAGTTTTCTTGTACTTAAGACGGCATTGTGCCTTTTGTATTTAATTCCGATGCAATGTCTGTGTTTCATCGTCAATAAGAAGGTCAGAGGGATACAGTAAACCTGAAGTGATGCATCGGAATGTATAACTAGTGTCACATGAATAGTTCAAAGCATAGACAGTAAGAAGAGTCAGTTATCCTGTACTTAAGTCGGCATTGAGCCATTTGTATTTAATTCCGATGCAATTTCTGTGTTTCATCGTCAATAAGAAGGTCAGAGGGATACAGTAAACCTGAAGTGAAGCATCGGAATCCATAACTAGTGTCACAGGCATGGTTCAAAACTTAGACAGCAAGAAGAGTCAGTTTTCTTGTACTTAAGTCGGCATTGTGCCTTTTGTACTTAACTCCGATGCAATTTCTGTGTTTCATCGTCAATAAGAATGTCAGAGGGATACAGTAAACCTGAAGTGAAGCATCGGAATCTATAATTAGTGTCACATGAATGGTTCAAAACATAGAGATTAAGAAGAGTCAGTTTTCTTGTACTTAGGTCGGCATTGTGCCTTTTGTATTTAATTCCGATGCAATTTCTGTGTTTCATCGTCAATAAGAAGGTCAGAGGGATACAGTAGACCTGAAGTGAAGCATCGGAATCTATACCTAGTGTCACAGGAATGGTTCAAAACATAGACAGTAAGAAGACTCAGTTTTCTTGTACTTAAGTCGGCATTGTGCCTTTTGTATTTAATTCCGTCGCAATTTCTGTGTTTCATCGTCAATAAAAAGGTCAGAGGGATACAGTAAACCTGAGGTTAAGCATCGGAATCTATAACTACTGTCACAGGAATGGTTCAAAACATAGACAGTAAGAAGAGTCAGTTTTCTTGTACTTAAGTCGGCATTGTGCCTTTTGTATTTAATTTCGATGAAGTTTCTGTGTTTCATCGTCAATAAGAAGGTCAGAGGGATACAGTAAACCTGAAGTGAAGCATCGGAACCAATAACTAGTGTCACAGGAATGGTACAATCATAGACAATAAGAAGAGTCAGTTTTCTTGTGACTTTAGTCGGCATTGTGCCTTTTGTATTTAATTCCGATGCAATATCTGTGTTTCATCTTCAATAAGAAGGTCAGAGGGATACAGTAAACCTGAAGTGAAGCATCGGCATCTATAACTAGTGTCACAGGAATGGTTCAAAACATAGGCACTATAAAGACTCAGTTTTCTTGTACTTAAGTCGGCATTGAGCCTTTTGTATTTAATTCCGATGCAATTTCTGTGTTTCATCGTCAATAAGAAGGTCAGGGGAATACAGTAAACCTGAAGTGAAGCATCGGAATCTATAACTAGTGTCACAGGAATGGTTCAAAACATAGACAGTAAGAAGAGTCAGTTTTCTTGTACTTAGGTCGTCATTGTGCCATTTGTATTTAATACCGATGCAAGATCTGTGTTTCATCGTCAATAAGAAGGTCGGAGCGATTCAGCAAACCTAAAGTGAAGCATCGGAATCTATAACTAGTGTCACAGGAATGGTTCAAAACATAGACAGTAAGAAGAGTCAGTTTTCTTGCACTTAAGTCGGCATTGTGCCTTTTGTATTTAATTCCGATGCAATTTCTGTGCTTCATCGTCAATAAGAAGGTCAGAGGGATACAGTAAACCTGAAGTGAAGCATCGGAATCTATAATTAGTGTCACATGAATGGTTCAAAGCATAGCGATTAAGAAGAGTAAGTTTTCTTGTTCTTAAGTCGGCATTGTGCTTTTTGTATTTAATTCCGATGCAATATCTGTGTGTCATCGTCAATAAGAAGGTCAGAGGGATACAGTAAACCTGAAGTGAAGCATCGGAATCTATAACTAGTGTCACAGGAATGGTTCAAAGCATAGACAGTAAGAAGAGTCAGTTTTATTGCACTTAAGTCGGCATTGCGCCTTTTGTATTTAATTCCGATGCAATTTCTGTGCTTCATCGTCAATAAGAAGGTCAGAGGGATACAGTAAACCTGAAGTGAAGCATCGGAATCTATAATTAGTGTCACATGAATGGTTCAAAACATAGAGAGTAAGAAGAGTCAGTTTTCTTGTACTTAAGTCGGCATTGTGCCTTTTGTATTTAATTCCGATGCAATTTCTGTGTTTCATCGTCAATTAGAAGGTCAGAGGGATACAGTAAACCTGAAGTGAAGCATCGGAATCTATAAATAGTGTCACAGGAATGGTTCAAAGCATAGACAGTAAGAAGAGTCAGTTTTCTTGTACTTAAGTCGGCATTGTGCCTTTTGTATTTCATTTCGATGCAATTTCTGTGTTTCATCGTCAATAAAAAGGTCAGAGGGATACAGTAAACCAGAAGTGAAGCATCGGAATCTATAATTAGTGTCACATGAATGGTTCAAAACATAGAGATTAAGAAGAGTCAGTTTTCTTGTACTTAAGTCGGCATTGTGCCTTTTGTATTTAATTCCGATGCAATTTCTGTGTTTCATCGTCAATAAGAAGGTCAGAGGGATACAGTAAACCTGAAGTGAAGCATCGGAATCTATACCTAGTGTCACAGGAATGGTTCAAAACATAGACAGTAAGAAGACTCAGTTTTCTTGTACTTAAGTCGGCATTGTGCCTTTTGTATTTAATTCCGTTGCAATTTCTGTGTTTCATCGTCAATAAAAAGGTCAGAGGGATATAGTAAACCTGAGGTTAAGCATCGGAATCTATAACTAGTGTCACAGGAATGGTTCAAAACATAGACAGTAAGAAGAGTCAGTTTTCTTGTACTTAAGTCGGCATTGTGCCTTTTGTATTTAATTCCGATGAAGTTTCTGTGTTTCATCGTCAATAAGAAGGTCAGAGGGATACAGTAAACCTGAAGTGAAGCATCGGAACCAATAACTAGTGTCACAGGAATGGTTCAATCATAGACAGTAAGAAGAGTCAGTTTTCTTGTGACTTTAGTCGGCATTGTGCCTTTTGTATTTAATTCCGATGCAATATCTGTGTTTCATCTTCAATAAGAAGGTCAGAGGGATACAGTAAACCTGAAGTGAAGCATCGGCATCTATAACTAGTGTCACAGGAATGGTTCAAAACATAGGCACTATAAAGACTCAGTTTTCTTGTACTTCAGTCGGCATTGAGCTTTTTGTATTTAATTCCGATGCAATTTCTGTGTTTCATCGTCAATAAGAAGGTCAGAGGGATACAGTAAACCTGAAGTGAAGCATCGGAATCCATAACTAGTGTCACAGGCATGGTTCAAAACTTAGACAGCAAGAAGAGTCAGTTTTCTTGTACTTAAGTCGGCATTGTGCCTTTTGTACTTAACTCCGATGCAATTTCTGTGTTTCATCGTCAATAAGAATGTCAGAGGGATACAGTAAACCTGAAGTGAAGCATCGGAATCTATAATTAGTGTCACATGAATGGTTCAAAACATAGAGATTAAGAAGAGTCAGTTTTCTTGTACTTAGGTCGGCATTGTGCCTTTTGTATTTAATTCCGATGCAATTTCTGTGTTTCATCGTCAATAAGAAGGTCAGAGGGATACAGTAGACCTGAAGTGAAGCATCGGAATCTATACCTAGTGTCACAGGAATGGTTCAAAACATAGACAGTAAGAAGACTCAGTTTTCTTGTACTTAAGTCGGCATTGTGCCTTTTGTATTTAATTCCGTCGCAATTTCTGTGTTTCATCGTCAATAAAAAGGTCAGAGGGATACAGTAAACCTGAGTTTAAGCATCGGAATCTATAACTACTGTCACAGGAATGGTTCAAAACATAGACAATAAGAAGAGTCAGTTTTCTTGTACTTAAGTCGGCATTGTGCCTTTTGTATTTAATTCCGATGAAGTTTCTGTGTTTCATCGTCAATAAGAAGGTCAGAGGGATACAGTAAACCTGAAGTGAAGCATCGGAACCAATAACTAGTGTCACAGGAATGGTTCAATCATAGACAGTAAGAAGAGTCAGTTTTCTTGTGACTTTAGTCGGCATTGTGCCTTTTGTATTTAATTCCGATGCAATATCTGTGTTTCATCTTCAATAAGAAGGTCAGAGGGATACAGTAAACCTGAAGTGAAGCATCGGCATCTATAACTAGTGTCACAGGAATGGTTCAAAACATAGGCACTATAAAGACTCAGTTTTCTTGTACTTAAGTCGGCATTGAGCCTTTTGTATTTAATTCCGATGCAATTTCTGTGTTTCATCGTCAATAAAAAGGTCAGAGGAATACAGTAAACCTGAAGTGAAGCATCGGAATCTATAACTTGTGTCACAGGAATGGTTCAAAACATAGACAGTAAGAAGAGAAAGTTTTCTTGTACTTAAGTCGGCATTGTGCCTTTTGTATTTAATTCCGATGCAATTTCTGTGCTTCATCGTCAATAAGAAGGTCAGAGGGATACAGTAAACCCAAAGTGAAGCATCGGAATCTATAATTAGCGTCACATGAATGGTTCAAAGCATAGAGATTAAGAAGAGTAAGTTTTCTTGTTCTTAAGTCGGCATTGTGCTTTTTGTATTTAATTCCGATGCAATATCTGTGTTTCATCGTCAATAAGAAGGTCAGAGGGATACAGTAAAATTGAAGTGAAGCATCGGAATCTATAACTAGTGTCACAGGAATGGTTCAAAGCATAGACAGTAAGAAGAGTCAGTTTTATTGCACTTAAGTCGGCATTGCGCCTTTTGTATTTAATTCCGATGCAATTTCTTTGCTTCATCGTCAATAAGAAGGTCAGAGGGATACAGTAAACCTGAAGTGAAGCATCGGAATCTATAATTAGTGTCACATGAATGGTTCAAAACATAGAGAGTAAGAAGAGTCAGTTTTCTTGTACTTAAGTCGGCATTGTGCCTTTTGTATTTAATTCCGATGCAATTTCTGTGTTTCATCGTCAATAAGAAGGTCAGAGGGATACAGTAAACCTGAAGTGAAGCATCGGAATCTATAAATAGTGTCACAGGAATGGTTCAAAGCATAGACAGTAAGAAGAGTCAGTTTTCTTGTACTTAAGTCGGCATTGTGCCTTTTGTATTTCATTTCGATGCAATTTCTGTGTTTCATCGTCAATAAAAAGGTCAGAGGGATACAGTAAACCCGAAGTGAAGCATCGGAATCTATAATTAGTGTCACATGAATGGTTCAAAACATAGAGATTAAGAAGAGTCAGTTTTCTTGTACTTAAGTCGGCATTCTGCCTTTTGTATTTAATTCCGATGCAATTTCTGTGTTTCATCGTCAATTAGAAGGTCAGAGGGATACAGTAAACCTGAAGTGAAGCATCGGAATCTATACCTAGTGTCACAGGAATGGTTCAAAACATAGACAGTAAGAAGACTCAGTTTTCTTGTACTTAAGTCGGCATTGTGCCTTTTGTATTTAATTCCGTTGCAATTTCTGTGTTTCATCGTCAATAAAAAGGTCAGAGGGATATAGTAAACCTGAGGTTAAGCATCGGAATCTATAACTAGTGTCACAGGAATGGTTCAAAACATAGACAGTAAGAAGAGTCAGTTTTCTTGTACTTAAGTCGGCATTGTGCCTTTTGTATTTAATTCCGTTGCAATTTCTGTTTTTCATCGTCAATAAAAAGGTCGGAGGGATATAGTAAACCTGAGGTTAAGCATCGGAATCTATAACTAGTGTCACAGGAATGGTTCAAAACATAGACAGTAAGAAGAGTCAGTTTTCTTGTACTTAAGTCGGCATTGTGCCTTTTGTATTTTATTCCGTTGCAATTTCTGTGTTTCATCGTCAATAAAAAGGTCAGAGGGATATAGTAAACCTGAGGTTAAGCATCGGAATCTATAACTAGTGTCACAGGAATGGTTCAAAACATAGACAGTAAGAAGAGTCAGTTTTCTTGTACTTAAGTCGGCATTGTGCCTTTTGTATTTAACTCCGATGCAATTTCTGTGTTTCATCGTCTATAAGAAGGTCAGAGGGATACAATAAACCTGAAGTGAAGCATCGGAATCTATAACTAGTGTCACACGAATGGTTCAAACAAAGACAGTAAGACGAATCAGTTTTCCTGTATTTAAGTCGGCGTTGTGCCTTTTGTATCTAACTCCGATGCAAATTCTGTGTTTCATCGTCTATTAGAAGGTCCGAGGGATACAGTAAACCTGACGTGAAGCATCGGAATCTATAACTAGTGTCACAGGAAGGGTTCAAAACATAGACAGTACGAAGAGTCAGTTTTCTTGTACTTAAGACGGCATTGTGCCTTTTGTATTTAATTCCGATGCAATGTCTGTGTTTCATCGTCAATAAGAAGGTCAGAGGGATACAGTAAACCTGAAGTGATGCATCGGAATGTATAACTAGTGTCACATGAATAGTTCAAAGCATAGACAGTAAGAAGAGTCAGTTATCCTGTACTTAAGTCGGCATTGAGCCATTTGTATTTAATTCCGATGCAATTTCTGTGTTTCATCGTCAATAAGAAGGTCAGAGGGATACAGTAAACCTGAAGTGAAGCATCGGAATCCATAACTAGTGTCACAGGCATGGTTCAAAACTTAGACAGCAAGAAGAGTCAGTTTTCTTGTACTTAAGTCGGCATTGTGCCTTTTGTACTTAACTCCGATGCAATTTCTGTGTTTCATCGTCAATAAGAATGTCAGAGGGATACAGTAAACCTGAAGTGAAGCATCGGAATCTATAATTAGTGTCACATGAATGGTTCAAAGCATAGCGATTAAGAAGAGTAAGTTTTCTTGTTCTTAAGTCGGCATTGTGCTTTTTGTATTTAATTCCGATGCAATATCTGTGTTTCATCGTCAATAAGAAGGTCAGAGGGATACAGTAAACCTGAAGTGAAGCATCGGAATCTATAACTAGTGTCACAGGAATGGTTCAAAGCATAGACAGTAAGAAGAGTCAGTTTTATTGCACTTAAGTCGGCATTGCGCCTTTTGTATTTAATTCCGATTCAATTTCTGTGCTTCATCGTCAATAAGAAGGTCAGAGGGATACAGTAAACCTGAAGTGAAGCATCGGAATCTATATTTAGTGTCACATGAATGGTTCAAAACATAGAGAGTAAGAAGAGTTAGTTTTCTTGTACTTAAGTCGGCATTGTGCCTTTTGTATTTAATTCCGATGCAATTTCTGTGTTTCATCGTCAATTAGAAGGTCAGAGGGATACAGTAAACCTGAAGTGAAGCATCGGAATCTATAAATAGTGTCACAGGAATGGTTCAAAACATAGAGATTAAGAAGAGTCAGTTTTCTTGTACTTAAGTCGGCATTGTGCCTTTTGTATTTAATTCCGATGCAATTTCTGTGTTTCATCGTCAATAAGAAAGTCAGAGGGATACAGTAAACCTGAAGTGAAGCATCGGAATCTATACCTAGTGTCACAGGAATGGTTCAAAACATAGACAGTAAGAAGACTCAGTTTTCTTGTACTTAAGTCGGCATTGTGCCTTTTGTATTTAATTCCGTTGCAATTTCTGTGTTTCATCGTCAATAAAAAGGTCAGAGGGATATAGTAAACCTGAGGTTAAGCATCGGAATCTATAACTAGTGTCACAGGAATGGTTCAAAACATAGACAGTAAGAAGAGTCAGTTTTCTTGTACTTAAGTCGGCATTGTGCCTTTTGTATTTAATTCCGATGAAGTTTCTGTGTTTCATCGTCAATAAGAAGGTCAGAGGGATACAGTAAACCTGAAGTGAAGCATCGGAACCAATAACTAGTGTCACAGGAATGGTTCAATCATAGACAGTAAGAAGAGTCAGTTTTCTTGTGACTTTAGTCGGCATTGTGCCTTTTGTATTTAATTCCGATGCAATATCTGTGTTTCATCTTCAATAAGAAGGTCAGAGGGATACAGTAAACCTGAAGTGAAGCATCGGCATCTATAACTAGTGTCACAGGAATGGTTCAAAACATAGGCACTATAAAGACTCAGTTTTCTTGTACTTCAGTCGGCATTGAGCTTTTTGTATTTAATTCCGATGCAATTTCTGTGTTTCATCGTCAATAAGAAGGTCAGAGGAATACAGTAAACCTGAAGTGAAGCATCGGAATCTATAACTAGTGTCACAGGAATGGTTCAAATCATAGACAGTAAGAAGAGTCAGTTTTCTTGTACTTAGGTCGTCATTGTGCCATTTGTATTTAATACAGATGCAATATCTGTGTTTCATCGTCAATAAGAAGGTCAGAGCGATTCAGCAAACCTAAAGTGAAGCATCGGAATCTATAACTAGTGTCACAGGAATGGTTCAAAACATAGACTGTAAGATGAGTCAGTTTTCCTGTATTTAAGTCGGCGTTGTGCCTTTTGTATTTAACTCCGATGCAATTTCTGTGTTTCATCGTCTATTAGAAGGTCCGAGGGATACAGTAAACCTGACGTGAAGCATCGGAATCTATAACTAGTGTCACAGGAAGGGTTCAAAACATAGACAGTACGAAGAGTCAGTTTTCTTGTACTTAAGTCGGCATTGTGCCTTTTGTATTTAATTCCGATGCAATGTCTGTGTTTCATCGTCAATAAGAAGGTCAGAGGGATACAGTAAACCTGAAGTGATGCATCGGAATGTATAACTAGTGTCACATGAATAGTTCAAAGCATAGACAGTAAGAAGAGTCAGTTATCCTGTACTTAAGTCGGCATTGAGCCATTTGTATTTAATTCCGATGCAATTTCTGTGTTTCATCGTCAATAAGAAGGTCAGAGGGATACAGTAAACCTGAAGTGAAGCATCGGAATCCATAACTAGTGTCACAGGCATGGTTCAAATCTTAGACAGCAAGAAGAGTCAGTTTTCTTGTACTTAAGTCGGCATTGTGCCTTTTGTACTTAACTCCGATGCAATTTCTGTGTTTCATCGTCAATAAGAAGGTCAGAGGGATACAGTAAACCTGAATTGAAGCATCGGAATCTATAACTAGTGTCACAGGAATGGTTGAAAACATAGACAGTAAGAAGAGTCAGTTTTCTTGCACTTAAGTCGGCATTGTGCCTTTTGTATTTAATTCCGATGCAATTTCAGTGCTTCATCGTCAATAAGAATGTCAGAGGGATACAGTAAACCTGAAGTGAAGCATCGGAATCTTTAATTAGTGTCACATGAATGGTTCAAAACATAGAGATTAAGAAGAGTCAGTTTTCTTGTACTTAAGTCGGCATTGTGCCTTTTGTATTTAATTCCGATGCAATTTCTGTGTTCCATCGTCAATAAGAAGGTCAGAGGGATACAGTAAACCTGAAGTGAATCATCGGAATCTATAACTAGTGTCACAGGAATGGTTCAAAGCATTGACAGTAAGAAGAGTCAGTTTTATTGCACTTAAGTCGGCATTGCGCCTTTTGTATTTAATTCCGATGCAATTTCTGTGTTTCATCGTCAATAAGAAGGTCAGAGGAATACAGTAAACCTGAAGTGAAGCATCGGAATCTATAACTAGTGTCACAGGAATGGTTCAAAACATAGACAGTAAGAAGAGTCAGTTTTCTTGTACTTAATTCGGCATTGTGCCTTTTGTATGTAATTCCGATGCAATTTCTGTGTTTCATCGTCCATAAAAAGGTCAGAGGGATACAGTAAACCGGAAGTGAAGGATCGGAATCTATAACTAGTGTCACAGGAATGGTTCAAAACATAGACAGTAAGAAGAGTCAGTTTTCTTGTACTTAAGTCGGCATTGTGCTTTTTGTATTTAATTCCGATGCGATTTCTGCGTTTCATCGTAAATAAGAAGATCAGAGGGATACAGTAAACCTCAAGTGAAGCATCGGAATCTATATCTAGTGTCACAGGAATGGTTCAAAACATAGACAGTAAGAAGAGTCAGTTTTATTATACTTATGTCGGCATTGTGCCTTTTGTTTTTAATTCCGATGCATTTCTGTGCTTCATTGTCAATAAGAAGGTCAGAGGGATACAGTAAACCTGAAGTGAAGCATCGGAACCAGTAATTAGTGTCACAGGAATGGTTCAAAGCATAGACAGTAAGAAGAGTCAGTTTTCTTGTACTTAAGTCGGCATTGTGAATTTTGTTTTTCATTCCGATGCAATTTCTGTGTTTCATCGTCAATAAAAAGGTCAGAGGGATACAATTAACCTAAAGTGAAGCATCGGAATCTATAACTAGTGTCACATGAATGGTTCAAAACATAGACAGGAGGAAGAGTCAGTTTTCTTGTACTTAAGTCGGCATTGTGCCTTTTGTATTTAATTCCGATGCAATTTCTGTGTTTCATCGTCAATAAGAAGGTGAGAGGGATACAGTAAACCTGAAGTGAAGCATCGGAATCTATACCTAGTGTCACAGGAATGGTTCAAAACATAGACAGTAGGAAGACTCAGTTTTCTTGTACTTAAGTCGGCATTGTGCCTTTTGTATTTTATTCCGTTGCAATTTCTGTGTTTCATCGTCAATAAAAAGGTCAGAGGGATATAGTAAACCTGAGGTTAAGCATCGGATTCTATAACTAGTGTCACAGGAATGGTTCAAAACATAGACAGTAAGAAGAGTCAGTTTTCTTGTACTTAAGTCGGCATTGTGCCATTTGTATTTCATTCCGATGCAATTTCTGTGTTTCATCGTCAATAAGAAGGTCAGAGGGATACAGCAAACCTGAAGTGAAGCATCGGAATCCATAACTAGTGTCACAGGCATGGTTCAAAACTTAGACAGCAAGAAGAGTCAGTTTTCTTGTACTTAAGTCGGCATTGTGCCTTTTGTACTTAACTCCGATGCAATTTCTGTGTTTCATCGTCAATAAGAAGGTCAGAGGGATACAGTAAACCTGAATTGAAGCATCGGAATCTATAACTAGTGTCACAGGAATGGTCGAAAACATAGACAGTAAGAAGAGTCAGTTTTCTTGCACTTAAGTCGGCATTGTGCCTTTTGTATTTAATTCCGATGCAATTTCAGTGCTTCATCGTCAATAAGAATGTCAGAGGGATACAGTAAACCTGAAGTGAAGCATCGGAATCTATAATTAGTGTCACATGAATGGTTCAAAACATAGAGATTAAGAAGAGTCAGTTTTCTCGTACTTAAGTCGGCATTGTGCCTTTTGTATTTAATTCCGATGCAATTTCTGTGTTCCATCGTCAATAAGAAGGTCAGAGGGATACAGTAAACCTGAAGTGAAGCATTGGAATCTATAACTAGTGTCACAGGAATGGTTCAAAACATAGACAGTAAGAAGAGTCAGTTTTCTTGTACATAAGTAGGCATTGCGCCTTTTGTATTTAATTCCGATGCAATTTCTGTGTTTCATCGTCAATAAGAAGGTCAGAGGAATACAGTAAACCTGAAGTGAAGCATTGGAATCTATAACTAGTGTCACAGGAATGGTTCAAAACATAGACAGTAAGAAGAGTCAGTTTTCTTGTACATAAGTCGGCATTGCGCCTTTTGTATTTAATTCCAATGCAATTTAGGTGTTTCATCGTCCATAAAAAGGTCAGAGGGATACAGTAAACCGGAAGTGAAGGATCGGAATCTATAACTAGTGTCACAGGAATGGTTCAAAACATAGACAGTAAGAAGAGTCAGTTTTCTTGTACTTAAGTCGGCATTGTGCTTTTTGTATTTAATTCCGATGCGATTTCTGCGTTTCATCGTCAATAAGAAGGTCAGAGGGATACAGTAAACGTGAAGTGAAGCATCGGAATCTATAACTAGTGTCACAGGAATGGTTCAAAGCATAGACAGTAAGAAGAGTCAGTTTTCTTGTACTTAAGTCGGCATTGTGAATTTTGTATTTCATTCCGATGCAATTTCTGTGTTTCATCGTCAATAAAAAGGTCAGAGGGATACAGTTAACCCGAAGTGAAGCATCGGAACCTATAACTAGTGTCACATGAATGGTTCAAAACATAGACAGTAAGAAGAGTCAGTTTTCTTGTACTTAAGTCGGTATTGTGCCTTTTGTATTTAATTCCGATGCAATTTCTGTGTTTCATCGTCAATAAGAAGGTCAGAGGGATACAGTAAACCTGAAGTGAAGCATCGGAATCTATACCTAGCGTCACAGGAATGGTTCAAAACATAGACAGTAAGAAGACTCAGTTTTCTTGTACTTAAGTCGGCATTGTGCATTTTGTATTTAATTCCGTTGCAATTTCTGTGTTTCATCGTCAATAAAAAGGTCAGAGGGATATAGTAAACCTGAGGTTAAGCATCGGAATCTATAACTAGTGTCACAGGAATGGTTCAAAACATAGACAGTAAGAAGAGTCAGTTTTCTTGTACTTAAGTCGGCATTGTGCCTTTTGTACTTAATTCCGATGCAATTTCTGTGTTTCATCGTCAATAAGAAGGTCAGAGGGATACAGTAAACCTGAAGTGAAGCATCGGAATCTATAATTAGTGTCACAGGAATGGTTCAAAGCATAGACAGTAAGAAGAGTCAGTTTTCTTGTACTTAAGTCGGCATTGTGAATTTTGTATTTCATTCCGATGCAATTTCTGTGTTTCATCGTCAGTAAAAAGGTCAGAGGGATACAGTTAACCCGAAGTGAAGCATCGGAATCTATAACTAGTGTCACATGAATGGTTCAAAACATAGACAGTAAGAAGAGTCAGTTTTCTTATACTTAAGTCGGCATTGTGCCTTTTGTATTTAATTCCGATGCAATTTCTGTGTTTCATCGTCAATAAGAAGGTCAGAGGGATACAGTAAACCTGAAGTGAAGCATCGGAATCTATACCTAGTGTCACAGGAATGGTTCAAAGCATAGACAGTAAGAAGACTCAGTTTTCTTGTACTTAAGTCGGCATTGTGCATTTTGTATTTAATTCCGTTGCAATTTCTGTGTTTCATCGTCAATAAAAAGGTCAGAGGGATATAGTAAACCTGAGGTTAAGCATCGGAATCTATAACTAGTGTCACAGGAATGGTTCAAAACATAGACAGTAAGAAGAGTCAGTTTTCTTGTACTTAAGCCGGCATTGTGCCTTTTGTATTTAATTCCGATGAAGTTTCTGTGTTTCATCGTCAATAAGAAGGTCAGAGGGATACAGTAAACCTGAAGTGAAGCATCGGAACCAATAACTAGTGTCACAGGAATGGTTCAATCATAGACAGTAAGAAGAGTCAGTTTTCTTGTGACTTTAGTCGGCATTGTGCCTTTTGTATTTAATTCCGATGCAATATCTGTGTTTCATCTTCAATAAGAAGGTCAGAGGGATACAGTAAACCTGAAGTGAAGCATCGGCATCTATAACTAGTGTCACAGGAATGGTTCCAAACATAGGCACTATAAAGACTCAGTTTTCTTGTACATAAGTCGGCATTGAGCCTTTTGTAGTTAATTCCGATGCAATTTCTGTGTTTCATCGTCAATAAGAAGGTCAGAGGAATACAGTAAAAATGAAGTGAAGCATCGGAATCTATAACTAGTGTCACAGGAATGGTTCAAAACATAGACAGTAAGAAGAGTCAGTTTTCTTGTACTTAGGTCGTCATTGTGCCATTTGTATTTAATACCGATGCAATATCTGTGTTTCATCGTCAATAAGAAGGTCAGAGCGATTCAGCAAACCTAAAGTGAAGCATCGGAATCTATAACTAGTGTCACAGGAATGGTTCAAACAAAGACAGTAAGATGAGTCAGTTTTCCTGTATTTAAGTCGGCGTTGTGTATTTTGTATTTAACTCCGATGCAATTTCTGTGTTTCATCGTCTATTAGAAGGTCCGAGGGATACAGTAAACCTGACGTGAAGCATCGGAATCTATAACTAGTGTCACAGGAAGGGTTCAAAACATAGACAGTACGAAGAGTCAGTTTTCTTGTACTTAAGTCGGCATTGTGCCTTTTGTATTTAATTCCGATGCAATGTCTGTGTTTCATCGTCAATAAGAAGGTCAGAGGGATACAGTAAACCTGAAGTGATGCATCGGAATGTATAACTAGTGTCACATGAATAGTTCAAAATATAGACAGTAAGAAGAGTCAGTTATCTTGTACTTAAGTCGGCATTGTGCCATTTGTATTTAATTCCGATGCAATTTCTGTGTTTCACCGTCAATAAGAAGGTCAGAGGGATACAGTAAACCTGAAGTGAAGCATCGGAATCCATAACTAGTGTCACAGGCATGGTTCAAAACTTAGACAGCAAGAAGAGTCAGTTTTCTTGTACTTAAGTCGGCATTGTGCCTTTTGTACTTAACTCCGATGAAATTTCTGTGTTTCATCGTCAATAAGAAGGTCAGAGGGATACAGTAAACCTGAATTGAAGCATCGGAATCTATAACTAGTGTCACAGGAATGGTTGAAAACATAGACAGTAAGAAGAGTCAGTTTTCTTGCACTTAAGTCGGCATTGTGCCTTTTGTATTTAATTCCGATGCAATTTCAGTGCTTCATCGTCAATAAGAATGTCAGAGGGATACAGTAAAACTGAAGTGAAGCATCGGAATCTATAATTAGTGTCACATGAATGGTTCAGAACATAGAGATTAAGAAGAGTCAGTTTTCTTGTACTTAAGTCGGCATTGTGCCTTTTGTATTTAATTCCGATGCAATTTCTGTGTTCCATCGTCAATAAGAAGGTCAGAGGGATACAGTAAACCTGAAGTGAAGCATCGGAATCTATAACTAGTGTCACAGGAATGGTTCAAAGCATAGACAGTAAGAGGAGTCAGTTTTATTGCACTTAAGTCGGCATTGCGCCTTATGTATTTAATTCCGATGCAATTTCTGTGTTTCGTCGTCAATAAGAAGGTCAGAGGAATACAGTAAACCTGAAGTGAAGCATCGGAAACTATAACTAGTGTCACAGGCATGGTTCAAAACATAGACAGTAAGAAGAGTCAGTTTTCTTGTACATAAGTCGGCATTGCGCCTTTTGTATTTAATTCCAATGCAATTTCTGTGTTTCATCGTCCATAAAAAGGTCAGAGGGATACAGTAAACCGGAAGTGAAATATCGGAATCTATAACTAGTGTCACAGGAATGGTTCAAAACATAGACAGTAAGAAGAGTCAGTTTTCTTGTACTTAAGTCGGCATTGTGTTTTTTGTATTTAATTCCGATGCGATTTCTGCGTTTCATCGTCAATAAGAAGATCAGAGGGATACAGTTAACCTCAAGTGAAGCATCGGAATCTATATCTAGTGTCACAGGAATGGTTCAAAACATAGACAGTAAGAAGAGTCAGTTTTATTACACTTAAGTCGGCATTGTGCCTTTTGTTTTTAATTTCGATGCATTTCTGTGCTTCATCGTCAATAAGAAGGTCAGAGGGATACAGTAAACCTGAAGTGAAGCATCGGAATCAGTAATTAGTGTCACATGAATGGTTCAAAACATAGAGAGTTAGAAGAATCAGTTTTCTTGTACTTAAGTCGGCATTGTGCCTTTTGTACTTAATTCCGATGCAATTTCTGTGTTTCATCGTCAATAAGAAGGTCAGAGGGATACAGTAAACCTGAAGTGAAGCATCGGAATCTATAACTAGTGTCACAGGAATGGTTCAAAGCATAGACAGTAAGAAGAGTCAGTTTTCTTGTACTTAAGTCGGCATTGTGCCTTTTGTATTTCATTCCGATGCCATTTCTGTGTTTCATCGTCAATAAAAAGGTCAGAGGGATACAGTTAACCCGAAGTGAAGCATCGGAATCTATAACTAGTGTCACAGGAATGGTTCAAAGCATAGACAGTAAGAGGAGTCAGTTTTATTGCACTTAAGTCGGCATTGCGCCTTATGTATTTAATTCCGATGCAATTTCTGTGTTTCGTCGTCAATAAGAAGGTCAGAGGAATACAGTAAACCTGAAGTGAAGCATCGGAAACTATAACTAGTGTCACAGGCATGGTTCAAAACATAGACAGTAAGAAGAGTCAGTTTTCTTGTACATAAGTCGGCATTGCGCCTTTTGTATTTAATTCCAATGCAATTTCTGTGTTTCATCGTCCATAAAAAGGTCAGAGGGATACAGTAAACCGGAAGTGAAATATCGGAATCTATAACTAGTGTCACAGGAATGGTTCAAAACATAGACAGTAAGAAGAGTCAGTTTTCTTGTACTTAAGTCGGCATTGTGTTTTTTGTATTTAATTCCGATGCGATTTCTGCGTTTCATCGTCAATAAGAAGATCAGAGGGATACAGTTAACCTCAAGTGAAGCATCGGAATCTATATCTAGTGTCACAGGAATGGTTCAAAACATAGACAGTAAGAAGAGTCAGTTTTATTACACTTAAGTCGGCATTGTGCCTTTTGTTTTTAATTCCGATGCATTTCTGTGCTTCATCGTCAATAAGAAGGTCAGAGGGATACAGTAAACCTGAAGTGAAGCATCGGAATCAGTAATTAGTGTCACATGAATGGTTCAAAACATAGAGAGTTAGAAGAATCAGTTTTCTTGTACTTAAGTCGGCATTGTGCCTTTTGTACTTAATTCCGATGCAATTTCTGTGTTTCATCGTCAATAAGAAGGTCAGAGGGATACAGTAAACCTGAAGTGAAGCATCGGAATCTATAACTAGTGTCACAGGAATGGTTCAAAGCATAGACAGTAAGAAGAGTCAGTTTTCTTGTACTTAAGTCGGCATTGTGCCTTTTGTATTTCATTCCGATGCCATTTCTGTGTTTCATCGTCAATAAAAAGGTCAGAGGGATACAGTTAACCCGAAGTGAAGCATCGGAATCTATAACTAGTGTCACATGAATGGTTCAAAACATAGACAGTAAGAAGAGTCAGTTTTCTTGTACTTAAGTCGGCATTGTGCCTTTTGTATTTAATTCCGATGCAATTTCTGTGTTTCATCGTCAATAAGAAGGTCAGAGGGATACAGTAAACCTGAAGTGAAGCATCGGAATCTATAACTAGTGTCACAGGAATGGTTCAAAACATAGACAGTAAGAAGAGTCAGTTTTCTTGTACATAAGTCGGCATTGAGCCTTTTGTATTTAATTCCATTGCAATTTCTGTGTTTCATCGTCCATAAAACGGTCAGAGGGATACAGTAAACCAGAAGTGAAGGATCGGAATCTACAACTAGTGTCACAGGAATGGTTCAAAACATAGACAGTAAGAAGGGTCAGTTTTCTTGTACTTAAGTCGGCATTGTGCTTTTTGTATTTAATTCCGATGCGATTTCGGCGTTTCATCGTCAATAAGAAGATCAGAGGGATACAATAAACCTCAAGTGAAGCATCGGAATCTATATCTAGTGTCACAGGAATGGTTCAAAACATAGACAGTAAGAAGAGTCAGTTTTCTTGTACTTAAGACGGCATTGTGCTTTTTGTATTTAATTCCGATGCAAGTTCTGTGCTTCATCGTCAATAAGAAGGTCAGAGGGATACAGTAAACCTGAAGTGAAGCATCGGAATCTATAACTAGTGTCACAGGAATGGTTCAAAGCATAGACAGTAAGAAGAGTCAGGTTTCTTGTACTTAAGTCGGCATTGTGCCTTTTGTATTTCATTCCGATGCAATATCTGTGTTTCATCTTCAATAAGAAGGTCAGAGGGATACAGTAAACCTGAAGTAAAGCATCGGAATCTATAACTAGTGTCACAGGAATGGTTCAAAACATAGACAGTAAGAAGTGTCAGTTTTCTTGTACATAAGCCGGCATTGAGCATTTTGTATTTAATTCCGATGAAATTTCTGTGCTTCATCGTCAATAAAAAGGTCAGAGGGATACAGTAAACCTAAAGTGAAGCATCGGAACCAATAACTAGTGTCACAGGAATGGTTCAATCATAGACAGTAAGAAGAGTCAGTTTTCTTGTACTTAAGACGGCATTGTGCCTTTTGTATTTAATTCCGATGCAAGTTCTGTGCTTCATCGTCAATAAGAAGGTCAGAGGGATACAGTAAACCTGAAGTGAAGCATCGGAATCTATAACTAGTGTCACAGGAATGGTTCAAAGCATAGACAGTAAGAAGAGTCAGGTTTCTTGTACTTAAGTCGGCATTGTACCTTTTGTATTTAATTCCGATGCAATATCTGTGATTCATCTTCAATAAGAAGGTCAGAGGGATACAGTAAACCTGAAGTGAAGCATCGGCATCTATAACTAGTGTCAAAGGAATGGTTAAAAACGTAGGCACTATGAAGACTCAGTTTTCCTGTACTTAAGTCGGCATTGAGCCTTTTGTATTTAATTCCGATGCAATTTCTGTGTTTCATCGTCGATAAGAAGGTCAGAGGAATACAGTAAACCTTAAGTGAAGCATCGGAATCTATAACTAGTGTCACAGGAATGGTTCAAACATAGACAGTAAGAAGAGCCAGATTTCTTGTACTTAGGTCGTCTTTGTGCCATTTGTATTTAATACCGATGCAATATCTGTGTTTCATCGTCAATAAGAAGGTCAGAGCGATTCAGCAAACCTAAAGTGAAGCATCGGAATCTATAACTAGTGTCACAGGAATGGTTCAAAACATAGACTGTAAGAAGAGTCAGTTTTCCTGTATTTAAGTCGGCGTTGTGCCTTTTGTATTTAACTCCGATGCAATTTCTGTGTTTCATGGTCTATAAGAAGGTCAGAGGGATACAGTAAACCTGAAGTGAAGCATCGGAATCTATAACTAGTGTCACAGGAATGGTTCAAACAAAGACAGTAAGATGAGTCAGTTTTCTTGTACTTAAGTCGGCATTGTGCCTTTTGAATTTAATTCCGATGCAATTTCTGTGTTTCATCGTCAATAAGAAGGTCAGAGGGATACAGTAAACCTGAAGTGAAGCATCGGAATCTATAATTTGTGTCACATGAATGGTTCAAAACATAGAGAGTAAGAAGAGTCAGTTTTCTTGTACTTAAGTCGGCATTGTGAATTTTGTATTTAATTCCGATGCAATTTCTGTGTTTCATCGTCAATAAGAAAGTCAGAGGGATACAGTAAATTTGAAGTGAAGCATCGGAATCCATAACTAGTGTCACAGGCATGGTTCAAAACATAGACAGCAAGAAGAGTCAGTATTCTTGTACTTAAGTCGGCATTGTGCCTTTTGTATTTAATTCCGATGCAATTTCTGTGTTTCATCGTCAATAAGAAGGTCAGAGGGATACAGTAAACCTGAAGTGAAGCATCGGAATCTATACCTAGTGTCACAGGAATGGTTCAAAACATAGACAGTAAGAAGACTCAGTTTTCTTGTACTTAAGTCGGCATTGTGCCTTTGGTATTTAATTCCGTTGCAATTTCTGTGTTTCATCGTCAATAAAAAGGTCAGAGGGATACAGTAAACCTGAGGTTAACATCGGAATCTATAACTAGTGTCACAGGGATGGTTCAAACATAGACTGTAAGAAGAATCAGTTTTCTTGTACTTAAGTCGGCGTTGTGCCTTTTGTATTTAATTCCGATGAAGTTTCTGTGTTTCATCGTCAATAAGAAGGTCAGAGGGATACAGTAAACCTGAAGGGAAGCATCGGAACCAATAACTAGTGTCACAGGAATGGTTCAATCATAGACAGTAAGAAGAGTCAGTTTTCTTGTGACTTTAGTCGGCATTGTGCCTTTTGTATTTAATTCCGGTGCAATATCTGTGTTTCATCTTCAATAAGAAGGTCAGAGGGATACAGTAAACCTGAAGTGAAGCATCGGCATCTATAACTAGTGTCACAGGAATGGTTCAAAACATAGGCACTATGAAGACTCAGTTTCCTTGTACTTAAGTCGGCATTGAGCCTTTTGTATTTAATTCCGATGCAATTTCTGTGTTTCATCGTCAATAAGAAGGTCAGAGGAATACAGTAAACCTGAAGTGAAGCATCGGAATCTATAACTAGTGTCACAGGAATGGTTCAAAACTTAGACAGTAAGAAGAGTCAGTTTTCTTGTACTTAGGTCGTCATTGGGCCATTTGTATTTAATACCGATGCAATATCTGTGTTTCATCGTCAATAAGAAGGTCAGAGCGATTCAGCAAACCTAAAGTGAAGCATCGGAATCTATAACTAGTGTCACAGGAATGGTTCAAAACATAGACTGTAAGATGAGTCAGTTTTCCTGTATTTAAGTCGGCGTTGTGCCTTTTGTATTTAACTCCGATGGAATTTCTGTGTTTCATCGTCTATAAGAAGGTCAGAGGGATACAGTAAACCTGAAGTGAAGCATCGGAATCTATAACTAGTGTCACAGGAATGGTTCAAACAAAGACAGTAAGATGAGTCAGTTTTCTTGTACTTAAGTCGGCATTGTGCCTTTTGAATTTAATTCCGATGCAATTTCTGTGTTTCATCGTCAATAAGAAGGTCAGAGGGATACAGTAAACCTGAAGTGAAGCATCGGAATCTATAATTTGTGTCACATGAATGGTTCAAAACATAGAGAGTAAGAAGAGTCAGTTTTCTTGTACTTAAGTCGGCATTGTGCCATTTGTATTTAAATCCGATGCAATTTCTGTGTTTCATCGTCAATAAGGTCAGAGGGATACAGTAATCCTGAAGTGAAGCATCGGAATCCATAACTAGTGTCACAGGCATGGTTCAAAACATAGACAGCAAGAAGAGTCAGTATTCTTGTACTTAAGTCGGCATTGTGCCTTTTGTATTTAATTCCGATGCAATTTCTGTGTTTCATCGTCAATAAGAAGGTCAGAGGGATACAGTAAACCTGAAGTGAAGCATCGGAATCTATACCTAGTGTCACAGGAATGGTTCAAAACATAGACAGTAAGAAGACTCAGTTTTCTTGTACTTAAGTCGGCATTGTGCCTTTGGTATTTAATTCCGTTGCAATTTCTGTGTTTCATCGTCAATAAAAAGGTCAGAGGGATACAGTAAACCTGAGGTTAAGCATCGGAATCTATAACTAGTGTCACAGGAATGGTTCAAACATAGACAGTAAGGAGAATCAGTTTTCTTGTACTTAAGTCGGCGTTGTGCCTTTTGTACTTAATTCCGATGAAGTTTCTGTGTTTCATCGTCAATAAGAAGGTCAGAGGGATACAGTAAACCTGAAGTGAAGCATCGGAACCAATAACTAGTGTCACAGGAATGGTTCAATCATAGACAGTAAGAAGAGTCAGTTTTCTTGTGACTTTAGTCGGCATTGTGCCTTTTGTATTTAATTCCGATGCAATATCTGTGTTTCATCTTCAATAAGAAGGTCAGAGGGATACAGTAAACCTGAAGTGAAGCATCGGCATCTATAACTAGTGTCACAGGAATGGTTCAAAACATAGGCACTATGAAGACTCAGTTTCCTTGTACTTAAGTCGGCATTGAGCCTTTTGTATTTAATTCCGATGCAATTTCTGTGTTTCATCGTCAATAAGAAGGTCAGAGGAATACAGTAAACCTGAAGTGAAGCATCGGAATCTATAACTAGTGTCACAGGAATGGTTCAAAACTTAGACAGTAAGAAGAGTCAGTTTTCTTGTACTTAGGTCGTCATTGGGCCATTTGTATTTAATACCGATGCAATATCTGTGTTTCATCGTCAATAAGAAGGTCAGAGCGATTCAGCAAACCTAAAGTGAAGCATCGGAATCTATAACTAGTGTCACAGGAATGGTTCAAAACATAGACTGTAAGATGAGTCAGTTTTCCTGTATTTAAGTCGGCGTTGTGCCTTTTGTATTTAACTCCGATGGAATTTCTGTGTTTCATCGTCTATAAGAAGGTCAGAGGAATACAGTAAACCTGAAGTGAAGCATCGGAATCTATAACTAGTGTCACAGTCATGGTTCAAACAAAGACAGTAAGATGAGTCAGTTTTCTTGTACTTAAGTCGGCATTGTGCCTTTTGAATTTAATTCCGATGCAATTTCTGTGTTTCATCGTCAATAAGAAGGTCAGAGGGATACGGTAAACCTGAAGTGAAGCATCGGAATCTATAATTTGTGTCACATGAATGGTTCAAACATAGAGAGTAAGAAGAGTCAGTTTTCATGTACTTAAGTCGGCATTGTGGATTTTGTATTTAATTCCGATGCATTTTCTGTGTTTCATCGTCAATAAGAAAGTCAGAGGGATACAGTAAATTTGAAGTGAAGCGTCGGAATCTATAAGTAGTGTCACAGGAATGGTTCAAAACACAGACAGTAAGAAGAGTCAGTTTTCTTGTACTTAAGTCGGCATTGCGCCTTTTGTATTTAATTCCGATGCAATTTCTGTGTTTCGTCGTCAATAAGAAGGTCCGAGGGATACAGTAAACCTGAAGTGAAGCATCGGAATCTGTAACTAGTGTAACAGGAAGGGTTCAAATCATAGACAGTACGAAGAGTCAGTTTTCTTGTACTTAAGTCGCCATTGTGCCTTTTGTATTTAATTCCGATGCAATATCTGTGTTTCATCGTCAATAAGAAGGTCAGAGGGATACAGTAAAGATGAAGTGATGCATCGGAATGTATAACTAGTGTCACATGAATAGTTCAAAACATAGACAGTAAGAAGAGTCTGTTATCTTGTACTTAAGTCGGCATTGTGCCACTTGTATTTAATTCCGATGCAATTTCTGTGTTTCATCGTCAATAAGAAGGTCAGAGGGATACAGTAAACCTGAAGTGAAGCATCGGAATCCATAACTAGTGTCACAGGCATGGTTCAAAACATAGACAGCAAGAAGAGTCAGTTTTCTTGTACTTAAGTCGGCATTGTGCCTTTTGTACTTAACTCCGATGCAATTTCTGTGTTTCATCGTCAATAAGAAGGTCAGACGGATACAGTAAACCTGAATTGAAGCATCGGAATCTATAACTTGTGTCACAGGAATGGTTGAAAACATAGACAGTAAGAAGAGTCAGTTTTCTTGCACTTAAGTCGGCATTGTGCCTTTTGTATTTAATTCCGATGCAATTTCTGTGCTTCATCGTCAATAAGAATGTCAGAGGGATACAGTAAACCTGAAGTGAAGCATCGGAATCTATAATTAGTGTCACATGAATGGTTCAAAACATAGAGATTAAGAAGAGTCAGTTTTCTTGAACTTAAGTCGGCATTGTGCCTTTTGTATTTAATTCCGATGCAATTTCTGTGTTCCATCGTCAATAAGAAGGTCAGAGGGATACAGTAAACCTGAAGTGAAGCATCGGAATCTATAACTAATGTCACAGGAATGGTTCAAAGCATAGACAGTAAGAAGAGTCAGTTTTGTTGCACTTAAGTCGGCATTGCGCCTTTTGTATTTAATTCCGATGCAATTTCTGTGTTTCATCGTCAATAAGAAGGTCAGAGGAATACAGTAAACCTGAAGTGAAGCATCGGAATCTATAACTAGTGTCACAGGAATGGTTCAAAACATAGACAGTAAGAAGAGTCAGTTTTCTTGTACATAAGTCGGCATTGCGCCTTTTGTATTTAATTCCAATGCAATTTCTGTGTTTCATCGTGCATAAAAAGGTCAGAGGGATACAGTAAACCGGAAGTGAAGGATCGGAATCTATAACTAGTGTCACAGGAATGGTTCAAAACATAGAAAGTAAGAAGAGTCAGTTTTCTTGTACTTAAGTCGGCATTGTGCTTTTTGTATTTATTTCCGATGCGATTTCTGCGTTTCATCGTCAATAAGAAGATCAGAGGGATACAGTAAACCTCAAGTGAAGCATCGGAATCTATATCTAGTGTCACAGGAATGGTTCAAAACATAGACACTAAGAAGAGTCAGTTTTATTACACTTAAGTCGGCATTGTGCCTTTTGTTTTTAATTCCGATGCATTTCTGTGCTTCATCGTCAATAAGAAGGTCAGAGGGATACAGTAAACCTGAAGTGAAGCATCGGAATCAGTAATTAGTGTCACATGAATGGTTCAAAACATAGAGAGTTAGAAGAATCAGTTTTCTTGTACTTAAGTTGGCATTGTGCCTTTTGTACTTAATTCCGATGCAATTTCTGTGTTTCATCGTCAATAAGAAGGTCAGAGGGATACAGTAAACCTGAAGTGAAGCATCGGAATCTATAACTAGTGTCACAGGAATGGTTCAAAGCATAGACGGTAAGAAGAGTCAGTTATCTTGTACTTAAGTCGGCATTGTGCCTTTTGTATTTCATTCCGATGCAATTTCTGTGTTTCATCGTCAATAAAAATGTCAGAGGGATACAGTTAACCCGAAGTGAAGCATCGGAATCTATAACTAATGTCACATGAATGGTTCAAAACATAGACAGTAAGAAGAGTCAGTTTTCTTGTACTTAAGTCGGCATTGTGCCTTTTGTATTTAATTCCGATGCAATTTCTGTGTTTCATCGTCAATAAGAAGGTCAGAGGGATACAGTAAACCTGAAGTGAAGCATCGGAATCTATAACTAGTGTCACAGGAATGGTTCAAAGCATAGACAGTAAGAAGAGTCAGGTTTCTTGTACTTAAGTCGGCATTGTGCCTTTTGTATTTAATTCCGATGCAATATCTGTGTTTCATCTTCAATAAGAAAGTCAGAGGGATACAGTAAATTTGAAGTGAAGCGTCGGAATCTGTAACTAGTGTCACAGGAATGGTTCAAATCATAGACAGTAGGAAGAGTCAGTTTTCTTGTACTTAAGTCGGCATTGCGCCTTTTGTATTTAATCCCGATGAAATTTCTGTGTTTCATCGTCATTAAGAATGTCCGAGGGATACAGTAAACCTGATGTGGAGCATCGGAATCTATAACTAGTGTCACAGGAAGGGTTCAAAACATAGACAGTACGAAGAGTCAGTTTTCTTGTACTTAAGTCGGCAAAGTGCCTTTTGTATTTAATTCCGATGCAATATCTGTGTTTCATCGTCAATAAGAAGGTCAGAGGGATACAGTAAACCTGAAGTGAAGCATCGGAATGTATAACTAGTGACACATGAATAGTTCATAACATAGACAGTAAGAAGAGTCAGTTATCTTGTACTTAAGACGGCATTGTGCCTTTTGAATTTAATTCCGATGCAATTTCTGTGTTTCATTGTCAATAAGAAGGTCAGAGGGATACAGTGAACCTGAAGTGAAGCATCGGAATCTATAATTTGTGTCACATGAATGGTTCAAAACATAGAGAGTAAGAAGAGTCAGTTTTCTTGTACTTAAGTCGGCATTGTGAATTTTGTATTTAATTCCGATGCAATTTCTGTGTTTCATCGTCAATAAGAAAGTCAGAGGGATACAGTAAATTTGAAGTGAAGCGTCGGAATCTGTAACTAGTGTCACAGGAATGGTTCAAATCATAGACAGTAAGAAGAGTCAGTTTTCTTGTACTTAAGTCGGCATTGCGCCTTTTCTATTTAATTCCGATGCAATTTCTGAGTTTCATCGTCAACAAAAAGGTCAGAGGGATACAGTAAAACTGAAGTGAAGCATCGGAATCTATAACTAGTGTCACAGGAATGGTTCAAACATATACAGTAAGAAGAGTTAGTTTTCTAGTACTTAAGTCGGCATTGTGCCTTTTGTATTTAATCCCGATGCAATTTCTGTGTTTCATCGTCAATAAGAATGTCCGAGGGATACAGTAAACCTGATGTGAAGCATCGGAATCTATAACTAGTGTCACAGGAAGGGTTCAAAACATAGACAGTACGAAGAGTCAGTTTTCTTGTACTTAAGTCGGCAAAGTGCCTTTTGTATTTAATTCCGATGCAATATCTGTGTTTCATCGTCAATAAGAAGGTCAGAGGGATACAGTAAACCTGAAGTGAAGCATCGGAATGTATAACTAGTGACACATGAATAGTTCATAACATAGACAGTAAGAAGAGTCAGTTATCTTGTACTTAAGACGGCATTGTGCCATTTGTATTTAATTCCGATGCAATTTCTGTGTTTCATCGTCAATAAGAAGGTCAGAGGGATACAGTAAACCTGAAGTGAATCATCGGAATCCATAACTAGTGTCACAGGAATGGTTGAAAACATAGACAGTAAGAAGAGTCAGTTTTCTTGCACTTAAGTCGGCATTGTGCCTTTTGTATTCAATTCCGATGCAATTTCTGTGCTTCATCGTCAATAATAATGTCAGAGGGATACAGTAAACCTGAAGTGAAGCATCGGAATCTATAATTAGTGTCACATGAATGGTTCAAAACATAGAGATTAAGAAGAGTCAGTTTTCTTGTACTTAAGTCGGCATTGTGCCTTTTGTATTTAATTCCGATGCAATTTCTGTGTTTCATCGTCAATAAGAAGGTCAGAGGGATACAGTAAACCTGAAGTGAAGCATCGGAATCTAGAACTAGTGTCACAGGAATGGTTCAAAGCATAGACAGTAAGAAGAGTCAGTTTTATTGCACTTAAGTCGGCATTGCGCCTTTTGTATTTAATTCCAATGCAATTTATGTGCTTCATCGTCAATAAGAAGGTCAGAGGGATACAGTAAACCTGAAGTGAAGCATCGGAATCTATAATTAGTGTCACATGAATGGTTCAAAACATAGAGAGTAAGAAGAGTCAGTTTTCTTGTACTTAAGTCGGCATTGTGCCTTTTGTTTTTAATTCCGATGCAATTTCTGTGCTTCATCGTCAATAAGAAGGTCAGAGGGATACAGTAAACCTGAAGTGAAGCATCGTAATCTATAATTAGTGTCACATGAATGGTTCAAAACATAGAGAGTAAGAAGAGTCAGTCTTCTTGCACTTAAGCCGGCATTGTGCCTTTTGTATTTCATTCCGATGCAATTTCTGTGTTTCATCGTCAATAAGAAGGTCATAGGGATACAGTAAACCTGAAGTGAAGCATCGGAATCTATAAATAGTGTCACAGGAATGGTTCAAAACATAGACAGTAAGAAGAGTCAGTTTTCCTGTATTTAAGTCGGCGTTGTGCCTTTTGTATATAACTCCGATGCAATTTCTGTGTTTCACCGTCGATAAGAAGGTCAGAGGGATATAGTAAATTTGAAGTGAAGCGTCGGAATCTATAACTAGTGACACAGGAATGGTTCAAAACATAGACAGTAAGAAGAGTCAGTTTTCTTGTACTTAAGTCAGCATTGCGCCTCTTGTATTTAATTCCGCTGCAATTTCTGTGTTTCATCGTCAATAAAAAGGTCAGAGGGATACAGTAAACCTGAAGTGAAGCATCGGAATCTATAACTAGTGTCACAGGAATGGTTCAAATCATAAACAGTAAGATGAGTTAGTTTTCTAGTACTCTACGGCATTGTGCCTTTTGTATTTAATTCCGATGCAATATCTGTGTTTCATCGTCAATAAGAAAGTCAGAGGGATACTGTAAACCTGAAGTGAAGCATCGGAATCCATAACTAGTGTCACAGGCATGGTTCAAAACATAGACAGCAAGAAGAGTCAGTTTTCTTGTACTTAAGTCGTCATTGTGCCTTTTGTACTTAACTCCGATGCAATTTCTGTGTTTCATCGTCCACAAGAAGGTCAGAGGGATACAGTAAACCTGAAGTGAAGCATCGGAATCTATACCTAGTGTCACAGGAATGGTTCAAAACATAGACAGTAAGAAGACTCAGTTTTCTTGTACTTAAGTCGGCATTGTGCCTTTTGTTTTTAATTCCGATGCAATTTCTGTGTTTCATCGTCAATAAGAAGGTCAGAGGGATACAGTAAACCTGAAGTGAAGCATCGGAATCTATAAATAGTTTCACAGGAATGGTTCAATGCATAGACAGTAAGAAGAGTCAGTTTTCTTGTACTTAAGTCGGCATTGTGCCTTTTGTCTTACATTCAGATGCAATTTCTGTGTTTCATCGTCTATAAAAAGGTCAGAGGGATACAGTAAACCCGAAGTGAAGCATCGGAATCTATAACTAGTGTCACATGAATGGTTCAAAACATAGACACTAAGAAGAGTCAGTTTTCTTGTACTTAAGTCGGCA
Organism: Schistocerca piceifrons; assembly: GCF_021461385.2. Lineage (NCBI taxonomy): Eukaryota > Metazoa > Arthropoda > Insecta > Orthoptera > Acrididae > Schistocerca > Schistocerca piceifrons. Next base: position 38,893 of record NW_025727597.1, on the reverse strand, counting down.
TTGTGCTTTTTGTATTTAATTACGATGCAATTTCTGTGTTTCATCGTCAATAAGGTCAGAGGGATACAGTAAACCTGAAGTGAAGCATCGGAATCTATGCCTAGTGTCACAGGAATGGTTCAAAACATAGACAGTAAGAAGAGTCAGTTTTCTTGTACTTAAGTCGGCATTGTGCCTTTTGTATTTCATTCCGATGCAATTTCTGTGTTTCATCGTCAATAAAAATGTCAGAGGGATACAGTAAACCCGAAGTGAAACATAGGAATCTATAGCTAGTGTCACATGAATGGTTCAAAACATAGACAGTAAGAAGAGTCAGTTTTCTTGTACTTAAGTCGGCATTGTGCCTTTTGTATTTAATTCCGATGCAATTTCTTTGTTTCATCGTCAATAAGAAGGTCAGAGGGATACAGTAAACATGAAGTGAAGCATCGTAATCTATACCTAATGTCACAGGAATGGTTCAAAACATAGACAGTAAGAAGACTCAGTTTTCTTGTACTTAAGTCGGCATTGTGCCTTTTGTATTTAATTCCGTTGCAATTTCTGTGTTTCATCGTCAATAAAAAGGTCAGAGGGTACAGTAAACCTGAGGTTAAGCATCGGAATCTATAACTAGAGTCACAGGAATGGTTCAAACATAGACAGTAAGAAGAGTCAGTTTTCTTGTACTTAAGTCGGCATTGTGCCTTTTGTATTTAATTCCGATGAAATTTCTGTGTTTCATCGTCAATAAGAAGGTCAGAGGGATACAGTAAACCTGAAGTGAAGCATCGTAACCAATTACTAGTGTCACAGGAATGGTTCAATCATAGACAGTAAGAAGAGTCAGTTTTCTTGTGACTTTAGTCGGCATTGTGCCTTTTGTATTTAATTCCGATGCAATATCTGTGTTTCATCTTCAATAAGAAGGTCAGAGGGATACAGTAAACCTGAAGTGAAGCATCGGCATCTATAACTAGTGTCACAGGAATGGTTCAAAACATAGGCACTATGAAGACTCAGTTTTCTTGTACTTATGTCGGCATTGAGCCTTTTGTATTTAATTCCGATGCAATTTCTGTGTTTCATCGTCAATAAGAAGGTCAGAGGAATACAGTAAACCTGAAGTGAAGCATCGGAATCTATAACTAGTGTCACAGGAATGGTTCAAAACATAGACAGTAAGAAGAGTCAGTTTTCTTGTACTTAAGTCGTCATTGTGCCATTTGTATTTAATACCGATGCAATACTTGTGTTTCATCGTCAATAAGAAGGTCAGAGCGATTCAGCAAACCTAAAGTGAAGCATCGGAATCCATAACTAGTGTCACAGGAATGGTTCAAAACATAGACTGTAAGAAGAGTCAGTTTTCCTGTATTTAAGTCGGCGTTGTGCCTTTTGTATTTAACTCCGATGCAATTTCTGTGTTTCACCGTCTATAAGAAGGTCAGAGGGATATAGTAAATTTGAAGTGAAGCGTCGGAATCTATAACTAGTGTCACAGGAATGGTTCAAAACATAGACAGTAAGAAGAGTCAGTTTTCTTGTACTTAAGTCAGCATTGCGCCTTTTATATTTAATTCCGCTGCAATTTCTGTGTTTCATCGTCATCAAGAAGGTCAGAGGGATACAGTAAACCTGAAGTGAAGCATCGGAATCTATAACTAGTGTCACAGGAATGGTTCAAATCATAAACAGTAAGATGAGTTAGTTTTCTAGTACTTAACGGCATTGTGCCTTTTGTATTTAATTCCGATGCAATATCTGTGTTTCATCGTCAATAAGAAGGTCAGAGGGATACAGTAAACCTGAAGTGAAGCATCGGAATCCATAACTAGTGTCACAGGCATGGTTCAAAACATAGACAGCAAGAAGAGTCAGTTTTCTTGTACTTAAGTCGGCATTGTGCCTTTTGTACTTAACTCCGATGCAATTTCTGTGTTTCATCGTCAACAAGAAGGTCAGAGGGATACAGTAAACCTGAAGTGAAGCATCGGAATCTATACCTAGTGTCACAGGAATGGTTCAAAACATAGACAGTAAGAAGACTCAGTTTTCTTGTACTTAAGTCGGCATTGTGCCTTTTGTTTTTAATTCCGATGCAATTTCTGTGTTTCATCGTCAATAAGAAGGTCAGAGGGATACAGTAAACCTGAAGTGAAGCATCGGAATCTATAAATAGTGTCACAGGAATGGTTCATAGCATAGACAGTAAGAAGAGTCAGTTTTCTTGTACTTAAGTCGGCATTGTGCCGTTTGTATTTCATTCAGATGCAATTTCTGTGTTTCATCGTCAATAAAAAGGTCAGAGGGATACAGTAAACCCGAAGTGAAGCATCGGAATCTATAACTAGTGTCACATGAATGGTTCAAATCATAGACACTAAGAAGAGTCAGTTTTCTTGTACTTAAGTCGGCATTGTGCTTTTTGTATTTAATTACGATGCAATTTCTGTGTTTCATCGTCAATAAGAAGGTCAGAGGGATACAGTAAACCTGAAGTGAAGCATCGGAATCTATACCTAGTGTCACAGGAATGGTTCAAAACATACACAGTAAGAACAGTCAGTTTTCTTGTACTTAAGTCGGCATTGTGCCTTTTGTATTTAATTCCGATGCAATTTCTTTGTTTCATCGTCAATAAGAAGGTCAGAGGGATACAGTAAACCTGAAGTGAAGCATCGGAATCTATACCTAGTGTCACAGTAATGGTTCAAAACATAGACAGTAAGAAGACTCAGTTTTCTTGTACTTAAGTCGGCATTGTGCCTTTTGTATTTAATTCCGTTGCAATTTCTGTGTTTCATCGTCAATAAAAAGGTCAGAGGGATACAGTAAACCTGAGGTTAAGCATCGGAATCTATAACTAGAGTCACAGGAATTGCTCAAAACATAGACAGTAAGAAGAGTCAGTTTTCTTGTACTTAAGTCGGCATTGTGCCTTTTGTATTTAATTCCGATGAAATTTCTGTGTTTCATCGTCAATAAGAAGGTCAGAGGGATACAGTAAACCTGAAGTGAAGCATAGGAACCAATTACTAGTGTCACAGGAATGGTTCAATCATAGACAGTAAGAAGAGTCAGTTTTCTTGTGACTTTAGTCGGCATTGTGCCCTTTGCATTTAATTCCGATGCAATATCTGTGTTTCATCTTCAATAAGGAGGTCAGAGGGATACAGTAAACCTGAAGTGAAGCATCGGCATCTATAACTAGTGTCACAGGAATGGTTCAAAACATAGGCACTATGAAGACTCAGTTTTCTTGTACTTATGTCGGCATTGAGCCTTTTGTATTTAATTCCGATGCAATTTCTGTGTTTCATCGTCAAAAAGAAGGTCCGAGGAATACAGTAAACCTGAAGTGAAGCATCGGAATCTATAACTAGTGTCACAGGAATGGTTCAAAACATAGACAGTAAGAAGAGTCAGTTTTCTTGTACTTAGGTCGTCATTGTGCCATTTGTATTTAATACCGATGCAATATCTGTGTTTCATCGTCAATCAGAAGGTAAGATCGATTCAGCAAACGTAAAGTGAAGCATCGGAATCCATAACTAGTGTCACAGGAAAGGTTCAAAACATAGACTGTAAGAAGAGTCAGTTTTCCTGTATTTAAGTCGACGTTCTGCCTTTTGTATTTATCTCCGATGCAATTTCTGTGTTTCACCGTCTATAAGAAGGTCAGAGGGATAGAGTAAATTTGAAGTGAAGCGTCGGAATCTATAACTAGTGTCACAGGAATGGTTCAAAACATAGACAGTATGAAGAGTCAGTTTTCTTGTACTTAAGTCAGCATTGCGCCTTTTGTATTTAATTCCGATGCAATATCTGTGTTTCATCGTCAATAAGAAGGTCAGAGGGATACAGTAAACCTGAAGTGAAGCATCGGAATCTATAAATAGTGTCACAGGAATGGTTCATAGCATAGACAGTAAGAAGAGTCAGTTTTCTTGTACTTAAGTCGGCATTGTGCCGTTTGTATTTCATTCAGATGCAATTTCTGTGTTTCATCGTCAATAAAAAGGTCAGAGGGATACAGTAAACCCGAAGTGAAGCATCGGAATCTATAACTAGTGTCACATGAATGGTTCAAATCATAGACACTAAGAAGAGTCAGTTTTCTTGTACTTAAGTCGGCATTGTGCTTTTTGTATTTAATTACGATGCAATTTCTGTGTTTCATCGTCAATAAGAAGGTCAGAGGGATACAGTAAACCTGAAGTGAAGCATCGGAATCTATACCTAGTGTCACAGGAATGGTTCAAAACATACACAGTAAGAACAGTCAGTTTTCTTGTACTTAAGTCGGCATTGTGCCTTTTGTATTTAATTCCGATGCAATTTCTTTGTTTCATCGTCAATAAGAAGGTCAGAGGGATACAGTAAACCTGAAGTGAAGCATCGGAATCTATACCTAGTGTCACAGTAATGGTTCAAAACATAGACAGTAAGAAGACTCAGTTTTCTTGTACTTAAGTCGGCATTGTGCCTTTTGTATTTAATTCCGTTGCAATTTCTGTGTTTCATCGTCAATAAAAAGGTCAGAGGGATACAGTAAACCTGAGGTTAAGCATCGGAATCTATAACTAGAGTCACAGGAATTGCTCAAAACATAGACAGTAAGAAGAGTCAGTTTTCTTGTACTTAAGTCGGCATTGTGCCTTTTGTATTTAATTCCGATGAAATTTCTGTGTTTCATCGTCAATAAGAAGGTCAGAGGGATACAGTAAACCTGAAGTGAAGCATAGGAACCAATTACTAGTGTCACAGGAATGGTTCAATCATAGACAGTAAGAAGAGTCAGTTTTCTTGTGACTTTAGTCGGCATTGTGCCCTTTGCATTTAATTCCGATGCAATATCTGTGTTTCATCTTCAATAAGGAGGTCAGAGGGATACAGTAAACCTGAAGTGAAGCATCGGCATCTATAACTAGTGTCACAGGAATGGTTCAAAACATAGGCACTATGAAGACTCAGTTTTCTTGTACTTATGTCGGCATTGAGCCTTTTGTATTTAATTCCGATGCAATTTCTGTGTTTCATCGTCAAAAAGAAGGTCCGAGGAATACAGTAAACCTGAAGTGAAGCATCGGAATCTATAACTAGTGTCACAGGAATGGTTCAAAACATAGACAGTAAGAAGAGTCAGTTTTCTTGTACTTAGGTCGTCATTGTGCCATTTGTATTTAATACCGATGCAATATCTGTGTTTCATCGTCAATCAGAAGGTAAGATCGATTCAGCAAACGTAAAGTGAAGCATCGGAATCCATAACTAGTGTCACAGGAAAGGTTCAAAACATAGACTGTAAGAAGAGTCAGTTTTCCTGTATTTAAGTCGACGTTCTGCCTTTTGTATTTATCTCCGATGCAATTTCTGTGTTTCACCGTCTATAAGAAGGTCAGAGGGATAGAGTAAATTTGAAGTGAAGCGTCGGAATCTATAACTAGTGTCACAGGAATGGTTCAAAACATAGACAGTATGAAGAGTCAGTTTTCTTGTACTTAAGTCAGCATTGCGCCTTTTGTATTTAATTCCGATGCAATATCTGTGTTTCATCGTCAATAAGAAGGTCAGAGGGATACAGTAAACCTGAAGTGATGCATCGGAATGTATAACTAGTGTCACATGAATAGTTCAAAACATAGACAGTAAGAAGAGTCAGTTATCTTGTACTTAAGTCGGCATTGTGCCATTTGTATTTAATTCCGATGCAATTTCTGTGTTTCATCGTCAATAAGAAGGTCAGAGGGATACAGTAAACCTGATGTGAAGCATCGGAATCCATAACTAGTGTCACAGGCATGGTTCAAAACATAGACAGCAAGAAGAGTCAGTTTTCTTGTACTTAAGTCGGCATTGTGCCTTTTGTACTTAACTCCGATGCAATTTCTGTGTTTCATCGTCAACAAGAAGGTCAGAGGGATACAGTAAACCTGAAGTGAAGCATCGGAATCTATGCCTAGTGTCACAGGAATGGTTCAAAACATAGACAGTAAGAAGACTCAGTTTTCTTGTACTTAAGTCGGCATTGTGCCTTTTGTTTTTAATTCCGATGCAATTTCTGTGTTTCATCGTCAATAAGAAGGTCAGAGGGATACAGTAAACCTGAAGTGAAGCATCAGAATCTATAAATAGTGTCACAGAATGGTTCAAAGCATAGACAGTAAGAAGAGTCAGTTTTCTTGTACTTAAGTCGGCATTGTGCCTTTTGTATTTCATTCCGATGCAATTTCTGTGTTTCATCGTCAATAAAAATGTCAGAGGGATACAGTAAACCCGAAGTGAAACATAGGAATCTATAGCTAGTGTCCACATGAATGGTTCAAAACATAGACAGTAAGAAGAGTCAGTTTTCTTGTACTTAAGTCGGCATTGTGCCTTTTGTATTTAATTCCGATGCAATTTCTTTGTTTCATCGTCAATAAGAAGGTCAGAGGGATACAGTAAACATGAAGTGAAGCATCGGAATCTATACCTAATGTCACAGGAATGGTTCAAAACATAGACAGTAAGAAGACTCAGTTTTCTTGTACTTAAGTCGGCATTGTGCCTTTTGTATTTAATTCCGTTGCAATTTCTGTGTTTCATCGTCAATAAAAAGGTCAGAGGGTACAGTAAACCTGAGGTTAAGCATCGGAATCTATAACTAGAGTCACAGGAATGGTTCAAACATAGACAGTAAGAAGAGTCAGTTTTCTTGTACTTAAGTCGGCATTGTGCCTTTTGTATTTAATTCCGATGAAATTTCTGTGTTTCATCGTCAATAAGAAGGTCAGAGGGATACAGTAAACCTGAAGTGAAGCATCGTAACCAATTACTAGTGTCACAGGAATGGTTCAATCATAGACAGTAAGAAGAGTCAGTTTTCTTGTGACTTTAGTCGGCATTGTGCCTTTTGTATTTAATTCCGATGCAATATCTGTGTTTCATCTTCAATAAGAAGGTCAGAGGGATACAGTAAACCTGAAGTGAAGCATCGGCATCTATAACTAGTGTCACAGGAATGGTTCAAAACATAGGCACTATGAAGACTCAGTTTTCTTGTACTTATGTCGGCATTGAGCCTTTTGTATTTAATTCCGATGCAATTTCTGTGTTTCATCGTCAATAAGAAGGTCAGAGGAATACAGTAAACCTGAAGTGAAGCATCGGAATCTATAACTAGTGTCACAGGAATGGTTCAAAACATAGACAGTAAGAAGAGTCAGTTTTCTTGTACTTAAGTCGTCATTGTGCCATTTGTATTTAATACCGATGCAATACTTGTGTTTCATCGTCAATAAGAAGGTCAGAGCGATTCAGCAAACCTAAAGTGAAGCATCGGAATCCATAACTAGTGTCACAGGAATGGTTCAAAACATAGACTGTAAGAAGAGTCAGTTTTCCTGTATTTAAGTCGGCGTTGTGCCTTTTGTATTTAACTCCGATGCAATTTCTGTGTTTCACCGTCTATAAGAAGGTCAGAGGGATATAGTAAATTTGAAGTGAAGCGTCGGAATCTATAACTAGTGTCACAGGAATGGTTCAAAACATAGACAGTAAGAAGAGTCAGTTTTCTTGTACTTAAGTCAGCATTGCGCCTTTTATATTTAATTCCGCTGCAATTTCTGTGTTTCATCGTCAACAAAAAGGTCAGAGGGATACAGTAAACCTGAAGTGAAGCATCGAATCTATAACTAGTGTCACAGGAATGGTTCAAATCATAAACAGTAAGATGAGTTAGTTTTCTAGTACTTAACGGCATTGTGCCTTTTGTATTTAATTCCGATGCAATATCTGTGTTTCATCGTCAATAAGAAGGTCAGAGGGATACAGTAAACCTGAAGTGAAGCATCGGAATCCATAACTAGTGTCACAGGCATGGTTCAAAACATAGACAGCAAGAAGAGTCAGTTTTCTCGTACTTAAGTCGGCATTGTGCCTTTTGTACTTAACTCCGATGCAATTTCTGTGTTTCATCGTCAACAAGAAGGTCAGAGGGATACAGTAAACCTGAAGTGAAGCATCGGAATCTATACCTAGTGTCACAGGAATGGTTCAAAACATAGACAGTAAGAAGACTCAGTTTTCTTGTACTTAAGTCGGCATTGTGCCTTTTGTTTTTAATTCCGATGCAATTTCTGTGTTTCATCGTCAATAAGAAGGTCAGAGGGATACAGTAAACCTGAAGTGAAGCATCGGAATCTATAAATAGTGTCACAGGAATGGTTCATAGCATAGACAGTAAGAAGAGTCAGTTTTCTTGTACTTAAGTCGGCATTGTGCCGTTTGTATTTCATTCAGATGCAATTTCTGTGTTTCATCGTCAATAAAAAGGTCAGAGGGATACAGTAAACCCGAAGTGAAGCATCGGAATCTATAACTAGTGTCACATGAATGGTTCAAATCATAGACACTAAGAAGAGTCAGTTTTCTTGTACTTAAGTCGGCATTGTGCTTTTTGTATTTAATTACGATGCAATTTCTGTGTTTCATCGTCAATAAGAAGGTCAGAGGGATACAGTAAACCTGAAGTGAAGCATCGGAATCTATACCTAGTGTCACAGGAATGGTTCAAAACATACACAGTAAGAACAGTCAGTTTTCTTGTACTTAAGTCGGCATTGTGCCTTTTGTATTTAATTCCGATGCAATTTCTTTGTTTCATCGTCAATAAGAAGGTCAGAGGGATACAGTAAACCTGAAGTGAAGCATCGGAATCTATACCTAGTGTCACAGTAATGGTTCAAAACATAGACAGTAAGAAGACTCAGTTTTCTTGTACTTAAGTCGGCATTGTGCCTTTTGTGTTTAATTCCGTTGCAATTTCTGTGTTTCATCGTCAATAAAAAGGTCAGAGGGATACAGTAAACCTGAGGTTAAGCATCGGAATCTATAACTAGAGTCACAGGAATTGCTCAAAACATAGACAGTAAGAAGAGTCAGTTTTCTTGTACTTAAGTCGGCATTGTGCCTTTTGTATTTAATTCCGATGAAATTTCTGTGTTTCATCGTCAATAAGAAGGTCAGAGGGATACAGTAAACCTGAAGTGAAGCATAGGAACCAATTACTAGTGTCACAGGAATGGTTCAATCATAGACAGTAAGAAGAGTCAGTTTTCTTGTGACTTTAGTCGGCATTGTGCCCTTTGTATTTAATTCCGATGCAATATCTGTGTTTCATCTTCAATAAGGAGGTCAGAGGGATACAGTAAACCTGAAGTGAAGCATCGGCATCTATAACTAGTGTCACAGGAATGGTTCAAAACATAGGCACTATGAAGACTCAGTTTTCTTGTACTTATGTCGGCATTGAGCCTTTTGTATTTAATTCCGATGCAATTTCTGTGTTTCATCGTCAAAAAGAAGGTCCGAGGAATACAGTAAACCTGAAGTGAAGCATCGGAATCTATAACTAGTGTCACAGGAATGGTTCAAAACATAGACAGTAAGAAGAGTCAGTTTTCTTGTACTTAGGTCGTCATTGTGCCATTTGTATTTAATACCGATGCAATATCTGTGTTTCATCGTCAATCAGAAGGTAAGATCGATTCAGCAAACGTAAAGTGAAGCATCGGAATCCATAACTAGAGTCACAGGAAAGGTTCAAAACATAGACTGTAAGAAGAGTCAGTTTTCCTGTATTTAAGTCGACGTTCTGCCTTTTGTATTTATCTCCGATGCAATTTCTGTGTTTCACCGTCTATAAGAAGGTCAGAGGGATAGAGTAAATTTGAAGTGAAGCGTCGGAATCTATAACTAGTGTCACAGGAATGGTTCAAAACATAGACAGTATGAAGAGTCAGTTTTCTTGTACTTAAGTCAGCATTGCGCCTTTTGTATTTAATTCCGATGCAATATCTGTGTTTCATCGTCAATAAGAAGGTCAGAGGGATACAGTAAACCTGAAGTGATGCATCGGAATGTATAACTAGTGTCACATGAATAGTTCAAAACATAGACAGTAAGAAGAGTCAGTTATCTTGTACTTAAGTCGGCATTGTGCCATTTGTATTTAATTCCGATGCAATTTCTGTGTTTCATCGTCAATAAGAAGGTCAGAGGGATACAGTAAACCTGATGTGAAGCATCGGAATCCATAACTAGTGTCACAGGCATGGTTCAAAACATAGACAGCAAGAAGAGTCAGTTTTCTTGTACTTAAGTCGGCATTGTGCCTTTTGTACTTAACTCCGATGCAATTTCTGTGTTTCATCGTCAACAAGAAGGTCAGAGGGATACAGTAAACCTGAAGTGAAGCATCGGAATCTATGCCTAGTGTCACAGGAATGGTTCAAAACATAGACAGTAAGAAGACTCAGTTTTCTTGTACTTAAGTCGGCATTGTGCCTTTTGTTTTTAATTCCGATGCAATTTCTGTGTTTCATCGTCAATAAGAAGGTCAGAGGGATACAGTAAACCTGAAGTGAAGCATCAGAATCTATAAATAGTGTCACAGGAATGGTTCAAAGCATAGACAGTAAGAAGAGTCAGTTTTCTTGTACTTAAGTCGGCATTGTGCCTTTTGTATTTCATTCAGATGCAATTTCTGTGTTTCATCGTCAATAAAAATGTCAGAGGGATACAGTAAACCCGAAGTGAAGCATCGGAATCTATAACTAGTGTCACATGAATGGTTCAAAACATAGACACTAAGAAGAGTCAGTTTTCTTGTACTGAAGTCGGTATTGTGCTTTTTGTATTTAATTACGATGCAATTTCTGTGTTTCATCGTCAATAAGAAGGTCAGAGGGATACAGTAAACCTGAAGTGAAGCATCGGAATCTATACCTAGTGTCACAGGAATGGTTCAAAACATTGCCAGTAAGAAGACTCAGTTTTCTTGTACTTAAGTCGGCATTGTGCCTTTTGTATTTAGTTCCGTTGGAATTTCTGTGCTTCATCGTCAATAAGAAGGTCAGACGGATACAGTAAACCTGAAGTGAATCATCGGAATCTATAATTAGTGTCACAGGAATGGTTCAAAACATAGACAGTAAGAAGACTCAGTTTTCTTGTACTTAAGTCGGCATTGTGCCTTTTGTATTTAATTCCGTTGCAATATCTGTGTTTCATCGTCAATAAAAAGGTCAGAGGAATACAGTAAACCTGAGGTTAAGCATCGGAGTCTATAACTAGTGTCACAGGAATGGTTCAAAACATAGACAGTAAGAAGAGTCAGTTTTCTTGTACTTAAGCCGGCATTGTGAATTTTTTATTTAATTCCGATGAAATTTCTGTGTTTCATCGTCAATAAGAAGGTCAGAGGGATACAGTAAACCTGAAGTGAAGCATCGGAACCAATAACTAGTGTCACAGGAATGGTTCAAACATAGACAGTAAGAAGAGTCAGTTTTCTTGTGACTTTAGTCGGCATTGTGCCTTTTGTATTTAATTCCGATGCAATTTCTGTGTTTCATCGTCAATAAGAAGGTCAGAGGAATACAGTAAACCTGAAGTGAAGCATAGGAATCTATAACTAGTGTAACAGGAATTGTTCAAAACATAGACAGTAAGAAGAGTCAGTTTTCTTGTACTTAGGTCGTCATTGTGCCATTTGTATTTAATACCGATGCAATATCTGTGTTTCATCGTCAATAAGAAGGTCAGAGCGATTCAACAATCCTAAAGTGAAGCATCGGAATCTATAACTAGTGTCACAGGAATGGTTCAAAACATAGACTGTAAGAAGAGTCAGTTTTCCTGTATTTAAGTCGGCGTTGTGCCATTTGTATTTAACTCCGATGCAATTTCTGTGTTTCATCGTCTATAAGAAGGTCAGAGGGATACAGTAAATTTGAAGTGAAGCGTCGGAATCTATAACTAGTGTCACAGGAATGGTTCAAAACATAGACAGTAAGAAGAGTCAGTTTTCTTGTACTTAAGTCGGCATTGCGCCTTTTGTATTTAATTCCGATGCAATTTCTGTGTTTCATCGTCAACAAAAAGGTCAGAGGGATACAGTAAACCTGAAGTGAAGCATCGGAATCTATAACTAGTGTCACAGGAATGGTTCAAATCATGGACAGTAAGAAGAGTTAGTTTTCTAGTACTTAAGTCGGCATTGTGCCTTTTGTATTTAATTCCGATGCAATTTCTGTGTTTCATCGTCAATAAGAAGGTCCGAGGGATCCAGTAAACCTGAAGTGAAGCATCGGAATCTATAACTAGTGTCACAGGAAGGGTTCAAAACATAGACAGTACGAAGAGTCAGTTTTCTTGTACTTAAGTCGACATTGTGCCTTTTGTATTTAATTCCGTAGCAATATCTGTGTTTCATCGTCAATAAGAAGGTCAGAGGGATACAGTAAACCTGAAGTGAAGCATCGGAATGTATAACTAGTGTCACATGAGTAGTTCAAAACATAGACAGTAAGAAGAGTTAGTTATGTTGTACTTAAGTCGGCATTGTGCCACTTGTATTTAATTCCGATGAAATTTCTGTGTTTCATCGTCAATAAAAATGACAGAGGGATACAGTAAACCCGAAGTGAAGCATCAGAATCTATAACTAGTGTCACATGAATGGTTCAAAACATAGACACTAAGAAGAGTCAGTTTTCTTGTACTTAAGTCGGCATTGTGCTTTTTGTATTTAATTACGATGCAATATCTGTGTTTCATCGTCAATAAGAAGGTCAGAGGGATACAGTAAACCTGAAGTGAAGCATCGGAATCTATACCTAGTGTCACAGGAATGGTTCAAAACATAGACAGTAAGAAGAGTCAGTTTTCTTGTACTTAAGTCAGCATTGCGCCTTTTGTATTTAATTCCGATGCAATTTATTTGTTTCATCGTCATTAAGAAGGTCAGAGGGATACAGTAAACCTGAAGTGAAGCATCGGAATCTATACCTAGTGTCACAGTAATGGTTCAAAACATAGACAGTAAGAAGACTCAGTTTTCTTGTACTTAAGTCGGCATTGTGCCTTTTGTATTTAATTCCGTTGCAATTTCTGTGTTTCATCGTCAATAAAAAGGTCAGAGGGATACAGTAAACCTGAGGTTAAGCATCGGAATCTATAACTAGAGTCACAGGAATTGCTCAAAACATAGACAGTAAGAAGAGTCAGTTTTCTTGTACTTAAGTCGGCATTGTGCCTTTTGTATTTAATTCCGATGAAATTTCTGTGTTTCATCGTCAATAAGAAGGTCAGAGGGATACAGTAAACCTGAAGTGAAGCATAGGAACCAATTACTAGTGTCACAGGAATGGTTCAATCATAGACAGTAAGAAGAGTCAGTTTTCTTGTGACTTTAGTCGGCATTGTGCCCTTTGTATTTAATTCCGATGCAATATCTGTGTTTCATCTTCAATAAGAAGGTCAGAGGGATACAGTAAACCTGAAGTGAAGCATCGGCATCTATAACTAGTGTCACAGGAATGGTTCAAAGCATAGGCACTATGAAGACTCAGTTTTCTTGTACTTATGTCGGCATTGAGCCTTTTGTATTTAATTCCGATGCAATTTCTGTGTTTCATCGTCAAAAAGAAGGTCCGAGGAATACAGTAAACCTGAAGTGAAGCATCGGAATCTATAACTAGTGTCACAGGAATGGTTCAAAACATAGACAGTAAGAAGAGTCAGTTTTCTTGTACTTAGGTCGTCATTGTGCCATTTGTATTTAATACCGATGCAATATCTGTGTTTCATCGTCAATAAGAAGGTCAGATCGATTCAGCAAACGTAAAGTGAAGCATCGGAATCCATAACTAGTGTCACAGGAAAGGTTCAAAACATAGACTGTAAGAAGAGTCAGTTTTCCTGTATTTAAGTCGACGTTCTGCCTTTTGTATTTATCTCCGATGCAATTTCTGTGTTTCACCGTCTATAAGAAGGTCAGAGGGATAGAGTAAATTTGAAGTGAAGCGTCGGAATCTATAACTAGTGTCACAGGAATGGTTCAAAACATAGACAGTAAGAAGAGTCAGTTTTCTTGTACTTAAGTCAGCATTGCGCCTTTTGTATTTAATTCCGATGCAATATCTGTGTTTCATCGTCAATAAGAAGGTCAGAGGGATACAGTAAACCTGAAGTGATGCATCGGAATGTATAACTAGTGTCACATGAATAGTTCAAAACATAGACAGTAAGAAGAGTCAGTTATCTTGTACTTAAGTCGGCATTGTGCCATTTGTATTTAATTCCGATGCAATTTCTGTGTTTCATCGTCAATAAGAATGTCAGAGGGATACAGTAAACCTGAAGTGAAGCATCGGAATCCATAACTAGTGTCACAGGCATGGTTCAAAACATAGACAGCAAGAAGAGTCAGTTTTCTTGTACTTAAGTCGGCATTGTGCCTTTTGTACTTAACTCCGATGCAATTTCTGTGTTTCATCGTCAACAAGAAGGTCAGAGGGATACAGTAAACCTGAAGTGAAGCATCGGAATCTATGCCTAGTGTCACAGGAATGGTTCAAAACATAGACAGTAAGAAGACTCAGTTTTCTTGTACTTAAGTCGGCATTGTGCCTTTTGTTTTTAATTCCGATGCAATTTCTGTGTTTCATCGTCAATAAGAAGGTCAGAGGGATACAGTAAACCTGAAGTGAAGCATCAGAATCTATAAATAGTGTCACAGGAATGGTTCAAAGCATAGACAGTAAGAAGAGTCAGTTTTCTTGTACTTAAGTCGGCATTGTGCCTTTTGTATTTCATTCAGATGCAATTTCTGTGTTTCATCGTCAATAAAAATGTCAGAGGGATACAGTAAACCTGAAGTGAATCATCGGAATCTATACCTAGTGTCACAGGAATGGTTCAAAACATAGACAGTAAGAAGACTCAGTTTTCTTGTACTTAAGTCGGCATTGTGCCTTTTGTATTTAATTCCGTTGCAATATCTGTGTTTCATCGTCAATAAAAAGGTCAGAGGAATACAGTAAACCTGAGGTTAAGCATCGGAGTCTATAACTAGTGTCACAGGAATGGTTCAAAACATAGACAGTAAGAAGAGTCAGTTTTCTTGTACTTAAGCCGGCATTGTGAATTTTTTATTTAATTCCGATGAAATTTCTGTGTTTCATCGTCAATACGAAGGTCAGAGGGATACAGTAAACCTGAAGTGAAGCATCGGAACCAATAACTAGTGTCACAGGAATGGTTCAAACATAGACAGTAAGAAGAGTCAGTTTTCTTGTGACTTTAGTCGGCATTGTGCCTTTTGTATTTCATTCCGATGCAATATCTGTGTTTCATCTTCAATAAGAAGGTCAGAGGGATACAGTAAACCTGAAGTGAAGCATCGGCATCTATAACTAGTGTCACAGGAATGGTTCAAAACATAGGCACTATGAAGACTCAGTCTTCTTGTACTTATGTCGGCATTGAGCCTTTTGTATTTAATTCCGATGCAATTTCTGTGTTTCATCGTCAATAAGAAGGTCAGAGGAATACAGTAAACCTGAAGTGAAGCATAGGAATCTATAACTAGTGTAACAGGAATTGTTCAAAACATAGACAGTAAGAAGAGTCAGTTTTCTTGTACTTAGGTCGTCATTGTGCCATTTGTATTTAATACCGATGCAATATCTGTGTTTCATCGTCAATAAGAAGGTCAGAGCGATTCAACAATCCTAAAGTGAAGCATCGGAATCTATAACTAGTGTCACAGGAATGGTTCAAAACATAGACTGTAAGAAGAGTCAGTTTTCCTGTATTTAAGTCGGCGTTGTGCCTTTTGTATTTAACTCCGATGCAATTTCTGTGTTTCATCGTCTATAAGAAGGTCAGAGGGATACAGTAAATTTGAAGTGAAGCGTCGGAATCTATAACTAGTGTCACAGGAATGGTTCAAAACATAGACAGTAAGAAGAGTCAGTTTTCTTGTACTTAAGTCGGCATTGCGCCTTTTGTATTTAATTCCGATGCAATTTCTGTGTTTCATCGTCAACAAAAAGGTCAGAGGGATACAGTAAACCTGAAGTGAAGCATCGGAATCTATAACTAGTGTCACAGGAATGGTTCAAATCATGGACAGTAAGAAGAGTTAGTTTTCTAGTACTTAAGTCGGCATTGTGCCTTTTGTATTTAATTCCGATGCAATTTCTGTGTTTCATCGTCAATAAGAAGGTCAGAGGGATACAGTAAACCTGAAGTGAAGCATCGGCATCTATAACTAGTGTCACAGGAATGGTTCAAAACATAGGCACTATGAAGACTCAGTCTTCTTGTACTTATGTCGGCATTGAGCCTTTTGTATTTAATTCCGATGCAATTTCTGTGTTTCATCGTCAATAAGAAGGTCAGAGGAATACAGTAAACCTGAAGTGAAGCATAGGAATCTATAACTAGTGTAACAGGAATTGTTCAAAACATAGACTGTAAGAAGAGTCAGTTTTCCTGTATTTAAGTCGACGTTCTGCCTTTTGTATTTATCTCCGATGCAATTTCTGTGTTTCACCGTCTATAAGAAGGTCAGAGGGATAGAGTAAATTTGAAGTGAAGCGTCGGAATCTATAACTAGTGTCACAGGAATGGTTCAAAACATGGACAGTAAGAAGAATCAGTTTTCTTGTACTTAGGTCAGCATTGCGCCTTTTGTATTTAATTCCGATGCAATATCTGTGTTTCATCGTCAATAAGAAGGTCAGAGGGATACAGTAAACCTGAAGTGATGCATCGGAATGTATAACTAGTGTCACATGAATAGTTCAAAACATAGACAGTAAGAAGAGTCAGTTATCTTGTACTTAAGTCGGCATTGTGCCATTTGTATTTAATTCCGATGCAATTTCTGTGTTTCATCGTCAATAAGAAGGTCAGAGGGATACAGTAAACCTGAAGTGAAGCATCGGAATCCATAACTAGTGTCACAGGCACGGTTCAAAACATAGACAGCAAGAAGAGTCAGTTTTCTTGTACTTAAGTCGGCATTGTGCCTTTTGTACTTAACTCCGATGCAATTTCTGTGTTTCATCGTCAACAAGAAGGTCAGAGGGATACAGTAAACCTGAAGTGAAGCATCGGAATCTATGCCTAGTGTCACAGGAATGGTTCAAAACATAGACAGTAAGAAGACTCAGTTTTCTTGTACTTAAGTCGGCATTGTGCCTTTTGTTTTTAATTCCGATGCAATTTCTGTGTTTCATCGTCAATAAGAAGGTCAGAGGGATACAGTAAACCTGAAGTGAAGCATCAGAATCTATAAATAGTGTCACAGGAATGGTTCAAAGCATAGACAGTAAGAAGAGTCAGTTTTCTTGTACTTAAGTCGGCATTGTGCCTTTTGTATTTCATTCAGATGCAATTTCTGTGTTTCATCGTCAATAAAAATGTCAGAGGGATACAGTAAACCTGAAGTGAATCATCGGAATCTATACCTAGTGTCACAGGAATGGTTCAAAACATAGACAGTAAGAAGACTCAGTTTTCTTGTACTTAAGTCGGCATTGTGCCTTTTGTATTTAATTCCGTTGCAATATCTGTGTTTCATCGTCAATAAAAAGGTCAGAGGAATACAGTAAACCTGAGGTTAAGCATCGGAGTCTATAACTAGTGTCACAGGAATGGTTCAAAACATAGACAGTAAGAAGAGTCAGTTTTCTTGTACTTAAGCCGGCATTGTGAATTTTTTATTTAATTCCGATGAAATTTCTGTGTTTCATCGTCAATAAGAAGGTCAGAGGGATACAGTAAACCTGAAGTGAAGCATCGGAACCAATAACTAGTGTCACAGGAATGGTTCAAACATAGACAGTAAGAAGAGTCAGTTTTCTTGTGACTTTAGTCGGCATTGTGCCTTTTGTATTTCATTCCGATGCAATATCTGTGTTTCATCTTCAATAAGAAGGTCAGAGGGATACAGTAAACCTGAAGTGAAGCATCGGCATCTATAACTAGTGTCACAGGAATGGTTCAAAACATAGGCACTATGAAGACTCAGTCTTCTTGTACTTATGTCGGCATTGAGCCTTTTGTATTTAATTCCGATGCAATTTCTGTGTTTCATCGTCAACAAAAAGGTCAGAGGGATACAGTAAACCTGAAGTGAAGCATCGGAATCTATAACTAGTGTCACAGGAATGGTTCAAATCATGGACAGTAAGAAGTGTTAGTTTTCTAGTACTTAAGTCGGCATTGTGCCTTTTGTATTTAATTCCGATGCAATTTCTGTGTTTCATCGTCAATAAGAAGGTCCGAGGGATCCAGTAAACCTGAAGTGAAGCATCGGAATCTATAACTAGTGTCACAGGAAGGGTTCAAAACATAGACAGTACGAAGAGTCAGTTTTCTTGTACTTAAGTCGACATTGTGCCTTTTGTATTTAATTCCGTAGCAATATCTGTGTTTCATCGTCAATAAGAAGGTCAGAGGGATACAGTAAACCTGAAGTGAAGCATCGGAATGTATAACTAGTGTCACATGAGTAGTTCAAAACATAGACAGTAAGAAGAGTTAGTTATCTTGTACTTAAGTCGGCATTGTGCCACTTGTATTTAATTCCGATGAAATTTCTGTGTTTCATCGTCAATAAAAATGTCAGAGGGATACAGTAAACCCGAAGTGAAGCATCGGAATCTATAACTAGTGTCACATGAATGGTTCAAAACATAGACACTAAGAAGAGTCAGTTTTCTTGTACTTAAGTCGGCATTGTGCTTTTTGTATTTAATTACGATGCAATATCTGTGTTTCATCGTCAATAAGAAGGTCAGAGGGATACAGTAAACCTGAAGTGAAGCATCGGAATCTATACCTAGTGTCACAGGAATGGTTCAAAACATAGACAGTAAGAAGAGTCAGTTTTCTTGTACTTAAGTCAGCATTGTGCCTTTTGTATTTAATTCCGATGCAATTTATTTGTTTCATCGTCATTAAGAAGGTCAGAGGGATACAGTAAACCTGAAGTGAAGCATCGGAATCTATACCTAGTGTCACAGGAATGGTTCAAAACATAGACAGTAAGAAGACTCAGTTTTCTTGTACTTAAGTCGGCATTGTGCCTTTTGTATTTAATTCCGTTGCAATTTCTGTGTTTCATCGTCAATAAAAAGGTCAGAGGGATACAGTAAACCTGAAGTGAAGCATCGGAATCTATGCCTAGTGTCACAGGAATGGTTCAAAACATAGACAGTAAGAAGACTCAGTTTTCTTGTACTTAAGTCGGCATTGTGCCTTTTGTTTTTAATTCCGATGCAATTTCTGTGTTTCATCGTCAATAAGAAGGTCAGAGGGATACAGTAAACCTGAAGTGAAGCATCAGAATCTATAAATAGTGTCACAGGAATGGTTCAAAGCATAGACAGTAAGAAGAGTCAGTTTTCTTGTACTTAAGTCGGCATTGTGCCTTTTGTATTTCATTCAGATGCAATTTCTGTGTTTCATCGTCAATAAAAATGTCAGAGGGATACAGTAAACCTGAAGTGAATCATCGGAATCTATACCTAGTGTCACAGGAATGGTTCAAAACATAGACAGTAAGAAGACTCAGTTTTCTTGTACTTAAGTCGGCATTGTGCCTTTTGTATTTAATTCCGTTGCAATATCTGTGTTTCATCGTCAATAAAAAGGTCAGAGGAATACAGTAAACCTGAGGTTAAGCATCGGAGTCTATAACTAGTGTCACAGGAATGGTTCAAAACATAGACAGTAAGAAGAGTCAGTTTTCTTGTACTTAAGCCGGCATTGTGAATTTTTTATTTAATTCCGATGAAATTTCTGTGTTTCATCGTCAATAAGAAGGTCAGAGGGATACAGTAAACCTGAAGTGAAGCATCGGAACCAATAACTAGTGTCACAGGAATGGTTCAAACATAGACAGTAAGAAGAGTCAGTTTTCTTGTGACTTTAGTCGGCATTGTGCCTTTTGTATTTCATTCCGATGCAATATCTGTGTTTCATCTTCAATAAGAAGGTCAGAGGGATACAGTAAACCTGAAGTGAAGCATCGGCATCTATAACTAGTGTCACAGGAATGGTTCAAAACATAGGCACTATGAAGACTCAGTCTTCTTGTACTTATGTCGGCATTGAGCCTTTTGTATTTAATTCCGATGCAATTTCTGTGTTTCATCGTCAATAAGAAGGTCAGAGGAATACAGTAAACCTGAAGTGAAGCATAGGAATCTATAACTAGTGTAACAGGAATTGTTCAAAACATAGACAGTAAGAAGAGTCAGTTTTCTTGTACTTAGGTCGTCATTGTGCCATTTGTATTTAATACCGATGCAATATCTGTGTTTCATCGTCAATAAGAAGGTCAGAGCGATTCAACAATCCTAAAGTGAAGCATCGGAATCTATAACTAGTGTCACAGGAATGGTTCAAAACATAGACTGTAAGAAGAGTCAGTTTTCCTGTATTTAAGTCGGCGTTGTGCCTTTTGTATTTAACTCCGATGCAATTTCTGTGTTTCATCGTCTATAAGAAGGTCAGAGGGATACAGTAAATTTGAAGTGAAGCGTCGGAATCTATAACTAGTGTCACAGGAATGGTTCAAAACATAGACAGTAAGAAGAGTCAGTTTTCTTGTACTTAAGTCGGCATTGCGCCTTTTGTATTTAATTCCGATGCAATTTCTGTGTTTCATCGTCAACAAAAAGGTCAGAGGGATACAGTAAACCTGAAGTGAAGCATCGGAATCTATAACTAGTGTCACAGGAATGGTTCAAATCATGGACAGTAAGAAGTGTTAGTTTTCTAGTACTTAAGTCGGCATTGTGCCTTTTGTATTTAATTCCGATGCAATTTCTGTGTTTCTTCGTCAATAAGAAGGTCCGAGGGATCCAGTAAACCTGAAGTGAAGCATCGGAATCTATAACTAGTGTCACAGGAAGGGTTCAAAACATAGACAGTACGAAGAGTCAGTTTTCTTGTACTTAAGTCGACATTGTGCCTTTTGTATTTAATTCCGTAGCAATATCTGTGTTTCATCGTCAATAAGAAGGTCAGAGGGATACAGTAAACCTGAAGTGAAGCATCGGAATGTATAACTAGTGTCACATGAGTAGTTCAAAACATAGACAGTAAGAAGAGTTAGTTATCTTGTACTTAAGTCGGCATTGTGCCACTTGTATTTAATTCCGATGAAATTTCTGTGTTTCATCGTCAATAAAAATGTCAGAGGGATACAGTAAACCCGAAGTGAAGCATCGGAATCTATAACTAGTGTCACATGAATGGTTCAAAACATAGACACTAAGAAGAGTCAGTTTTCTTGTACTTAAGTCGGCATTGTGCTTTTTGTATTTAATTACGATGCAATATCTGTGTTTCATCGTCAATAAGAAGGTCAGAGGGATACAGTAAACCTGAAGTGAAGCATCGGAATCTATACCTAGTGTCACAGGAATGGTTCAAAACATAGACAGTAAGAAGAGTCAGTTTTCTTGTACTTAAGTCAGCATTGTGCCTTTTGTATTTAATTCCGATGCAATTTATTTGTTTCATCGTCATTAAGAAGGTCAGAGGGATACAGTAAACCTGAAGTGAAGCATCGGAATCTATACCTAGTGTCACAGGAATGGTTCAAAACATAGACAGTAAGAAGACTCAGTTTTCTTGTACTTAAGTCGGCATTGTGCCTTTTGTATTTAATTCCGTTGCAATTTCTGTGTTTCATCGTCAATAAAAAGGTCAGAGGGATACAGTAAACCTGAGGTTAAGCATCGGAATCTATAACTAGAGTCACAGGAATGGTTCAAAACATAGACAGTAAGAAGAGTCAGTTTTCTTGGACTTAAGTCGGCATTGTGCCTTTTGTATTTAATTCCGATGAACTTCTGTGTTTCATCGTCAATAAGAAGGTCAGAGGGATACAGTAAACCTGAAGTGAAGCATCGGAACCAATTACTAGTGTCACAGGAATGGTTCAATCATAGACAGTAAGAAGAGTCAGTTTTCTTGTGACTTTAGTCGGCATTGTGCCTTTTGTATTTAATTCCGATGCAATATCTGTGTTTTATCTTCAATAAGAAGGTCAGAGGGATACAGTAAACCTGAAGTGAAGCATCGGCATCTATAACTAGTGTCACAGGATTGGTTCAAAACATAGGCACTATGAAGACTCAGTTTTCTTGTACTTATGTCGGCATTGAGCCTTTTGTATTTAATTCCGATGCAATTTCTGTGTTTCATCGTCAATAAGAAGGTCAGAGGAATACAGTAAACCTGAAGTGAAGCATCGGAATCTATAACTAGTGTCACAGGAATGGTTCAAAACATAGACAGTAAGAAGAGTCAGTTTTCTTGTACTTAGGTCGTCATTGTGCCAATTGTATTTAATACCGATGCAATATCTGTGTTTCATCGTCAATAAGAAGGTCAGAGCGATTCAGCAAACGTAAAGTGAAGCATCGGAATCCATAACTAGTGTCACAGGAATGGTTCAAAACATAGACTGTAAGAAGAGTCAGTTTTCCTGTATTTAAGTCGGCGTTGTGCCTTTTGTATTTAACTCCGATGCAATTTCTGTGTTTCACCGTCTATAAGAAGGTCAGAGGGATAGAGTAAATTTGAAGTGAAGCGTCGGAATCTATAACTAGTGTCACAGGAATGGTTCAAAACATAGACAGTAAGAAGAGTCAGTTTTCTTGTACTTAAGTCAGCATTGCGCCTTTTGTATTTAATTCCGATGCAATTTCTGTGTTTCATCGTCAACAAAAAGGTCAGAGGGATACAGTAAACCTGAAGTGAAGCATCGGAATCTATAACTAGTGTCACAGGAATGGTTCAAATCATAAACAGTAAGAAGAGTTAGTTTTCTAGTACTTAACGGCATTGTGCCTTTTGTATTTAATTCCGATGCAATATCTGTGTTTCATCGTCAATAAGAAGGTCAGAGGGATACAGTAAACCTGAAGTGAAGCATCGGAATGTATAACTAGTGTCACATGAATAGTTCAAAACATAGACAGTAAGAAGAGTCAGTTATCTTGTACGTAAGTCGGCATTGTGCCATTTGTATTTAATTCCGATGCAATTTCTGTGTTTCATCGTCAATAAGAAGGTCAGAGGGATACAGTAAACCTGAAGTGAAGCATCGGAATCCATAACTAGTGTCACAGGCATGGTTCAAAACATAGACAGCAAGAAGAGTCAGTTTTCTTGTACTTAAGTCGGCATTGTGCCTTTTGTACTTAACTCCGATGCAATTTCTGTGTTTCATCGTCAACAAGAAGGTCAGAGGGATACAGTAAACCTGAAGTGAAGCATCGGAATCTGTACCTAGTGTCACAGGAATGGTTCAAAACATAGACAGTAAGAAGACTCAGTTTTCTTGTACTTAAGTCGGCATTGTGCCTTTTGTATTTAATTCCGTTGGAATTTCTGTGCTTCATCGTCAATAAGAAGGTCAGACGGATACAGTAAACCTGAAGTGAAGCATCGGAATCTATACCTAGTGTCACAGGAATGGTTCAAAACATAGACAGTAAGAAGACTCAGTTTTTTTGTACTTAAGTCGGCATTGTGACTTTTGTATTTAATTCCGTTGCAATATCTGTCTTTCATCGTCAATAAAAAGGTCAGAGGGATACAGTAAACCTGAGGTTAAGCATCGGAATCTATTACTAGTGTCACAGGAATGGTTCAAAACATAGACAGTAAGAAGAGTCAGTTTTCTTGTACTTAAGTCGGCATTGTGAATTTTGTATTTAATTCCGATGAACTTTTTGTGTTTCATCGTCAATAAGAAGGTCAGAGGGGTACAGTAAACCTGAAGTGAAGCATCGGAACCAATAACTAGTGTCACAGGAATGGTTCAAACACAGACAGTAAGAAGAGTCAGTTTTCTTGTGACTTTAGTCGGCATTGTGCCTTTTGTATTTCATTCCGATGCAATATCTGTGTTTCATCTTCAATAAGAAGGTCAGAGGGATACAGTACACCTGAAGTGAAGCATCGGCATCTATAACTAGTGTCACAGGAATGGTTCAAAACAAAGGCACTATGAAGACTCAATTTTCTTGTACTTATGTCGGCATTGAGCCTTTTGTATTTAATTCCGATGCAATTTCTGTGTTTCATCGTCAATAAGAAGGTCAGAGGAATACAGTAAACCTGAAGTGAAGCATCGGAACCTATAACTAGTGTAACAGGAATATTTCAAAACATAGACAGTAAGAAGAGTCAGTTTTCTTGTACTTAGGTCGTCATTGTGCCATTTGTATTTAATACCGATGCAATATCTGTGTTTCATCGTCAATAAGAAGGTCAGAGCGATTCAGCAAACCTAAAGTGAAGCATCGGAATCTATAACTAGTGTCACAGGAATGGTTCAAAACATAGACTGTAAGAAGAGTCAGTTTTCCTGTATTTAAGTCGGCGTTGTGCCTTTTGTATTTAACTCCGATGCAATTTCTGTGTTTCATCGTCTATAAGAAGGTCAGAGGGATACAGTAAATTTGAAGTGAAGCGTCGGAATCTATAACTAGTGTCACAGGAATGGTTCAAAACATAGACAGTAAGAAGAGTCAGTTTTCTTGTACTTAAGTCGGCATTGCGCCTTTTGTATTTAATTCCGATGCAATTTCTGTGTTTCATCGTCAACAAAAAGATCAGAGGGATACAGTAAACCTGAAGTGAAGCATCGGAATCTATAACTAGTGTCACAGGAATGGTTCAAATCATGGACAGTAAGAAGAGTTAGTTTTCTAGTACTTAAGTCGGCATTGTGCCTTTTGTACTTAACTCCGATGCAATATCTGTGTTTCTTCGTCAATAAGAAGGTCAGAGGGATACAGTAAACCTGAATTGAAGCATCGGAATCTATAACTGGTGTCACAGGAATGGTTGAAATCATAGACAGTAAGAAGAGTCAGTTTTCTTGCACTTAAGTCGGCATTGTGCCTTTTGTATTTAATTCCGATGCAATTTCTGTGTTTCATCGTCAATAAGAATGTCAGAGGGATACAGTAAACCTGAAGTGAAGCATCGGAATCTATAATTAGTGTCACATGAATGGTTCAAAACATAGAGATTAAGAAGAGTCAGTTTTCTTGTACTTAAGTCGGCATTGTGCCTTTTGTATTTAATTCCGATGCAATTTCTGTGTTTCATCGTCAATAAGAAGGTCAGAGGGATACAGTAAACCTCAAGTGAAGCATCGGAATCTATAACTGGTGTCACAGGAATGGTTCAAAGCATAGACAGTAAGAAGAGTCAGTTTTATTGCACTTAAGTCGGCATTGCGCCTTTTGTATTTAATTCCAATGCCATTTCTGTGCTTCATCGTCAATAAGAAGGTCAGAGGGATACAGTAAACCTGAAGTGAAGCATCTGAATCTATAATTAGTGTCACATGAATGGTTCAAAACATAGAGAGTAAGAAGAGTCACTTTTCTTGTACTTATGTCGGCATTGTGCCTTTTGTTTTAATTCCGATGCAATTTCTGTGTTTCATCGTCAATAAGAAGGTCAGAGGGATACAGTAAACCTGAAGTGAAGCATCGGAATCTATAAATAGTGTCACAGGAATGGTTCAAAGCATAGACAGTAAGAAGAGTCAGTTTTCTTGTACCTAAGTCGGCATTGTGCCTTTTGTATTTCGTTCAGATGCAATTTCTGTGTTTCATCGTCAATAACAAGGTCAGAGGGATACAGTAAACCCGAAGTGAAGCATCGGAATCTATAACTAGTGTCACATGAATGGTTCAAACATAGACACTAAGAAGAGTCAGTTTTCTTGTACTTAAGTCGGCATTGTGCCTTTTGTATTTAATTACGATGCAATTTCTGTGTTTCTACGTCAATAAGAAGGTCTGAGGGATACAGTAAACCTGAAGTGAAGCATCGGAATCTATACCTAGTGTCACAGGAATGGTTCAAAACATAGACAGTAAGAAGACTCAGTTTTCTTGTACTTAAGTCGGCATTGTGCCTTTTGTATTTAATTCCGTTGGAATTTCTGTGTTTCATCGTCAATAAGAAGGTCAGACGGATACAGTAAACCTGAGGTTAAGCATCGGAATCTATAATTAGTGTCACATGAATGGTTCAAAACATAGAGATTAAGAAGAGTAAGTTTTCTTGTACTTAAGTCGGCATTGTGCTTTTTGTATTTAATTCCGATGCAATATCTGTGTTTCATCGTCAATAAGAAGGTCAGAGGGATACAGTAAACCTGAAGTGAAGCATCGGAATCTATAACTAGTGTCACAGGAATGGTTCAAAGCATAGACAGTAAGAAGAGTCAGTTTCATTGCACTTAAGTCGGCATTGCGCCTTTTGTATTTAATTCCGATGCAATTTCTGTGCTTCATCGTCAATAAGAAGGTCAGAGGGATACAGTAAACATGAAGTGAAGCATCGGAATCTATAATTAGTGTCACATGAATGGGTCAAAACATAGAGAGTAAGAAGAGTCAGTTTTCTTGTACTTAAGTCGGCATTGTGCCTTTTGTATTTAATTCCGATGCAATTTCTGTGTTTCATCGTCAATAACAAGGTCAGAGGGATACAGTAAACCTGAAGTGAAGCATCGGAATCTATAAATAGTGTCACACGAATGGTTCAAAGCATAGACAGTAAGAAGAGTCAGTTTTCTTGTACTTAAGTCGGCATTGTGCCTTTTGTATTTCATTCCGATGCAATTTCTGTGTTTCATCGTCAATAAAAAGGTCGGAGGGATACAGTAAACCCGAAGTGAAGCATCGGAATCTATAACTAGTGTCACATGAATGGTTCAAAACATAGACAGTAAGAAGAGTCAGTTTTCTTGTACCTAAGTCGGCATTGTGCCTTTTGTATTTAATTCCGATGCAATTTCTGTGTTTCATCGTCAATAAGAAGGTCAGAGGGATACAGTAAACCTGAAGTGAAGCATCGGAATCTAAAACTAGTGTCACAGGAATGGTTCAAAACA
This sequence comes from Schistocerca piceifrons, assembly GCF_021461385.2. Taxonomy (NCBI): domain Eukaryota; kingdom Metazoa; phylum Arthropoda; class Insecta; order Orthoptera; family Acrididae; genus Schistocerca; species Schistocerca piceifrons. The sequence continues at coordinate 12,120 of NW_025727597.1, read as the reverse complement.
TAGACAGTAAGAGGAGTCAGTTTTATTGCACTTAAGTCGGCATTGTGCCTTTTGTATTTAATTCCGTTGCAATTTCTGTGCTTCATCGTCAATAAGAGGGTCGGAGGGATACAGTAAACCTGAAGTGACGCATCGGAATCTATAACTAGTGTAACAGGAATGTTTCAAAGCATAGACAGTAAGAAGAGTCAGTTTTATTGCACTTAAGTCGGCATTGTGCCTTTTGTATTTAATTCCGATGCAATTTCTGTGCTTCATCGTCAATAGGAAGGTCAGAGGGACACAGTAAACCTGAAGTGAAGCGTCGGAATCTATAATTAGTGTCACATGAATGGTTCAAAACATAGAGATTAAGAAGAGTAAGTTTTCTTGTACTTAAGTCGGCATTGTGCTTTTTGTATTTAATTCCGATGCAATATCTGTGTTTCATCGTCAATAAGAAGGTCAGAGGGATACAGTAAACCTGAAGTGAAGCATCGGAATCTATAACTAGTGTCACAGGAATGGTTCAAAGCATAGACAGTAAGAAGAGTCAGTTTTCTTGTACTTATGTCGGCATTGTGCCTTTTGTATTTCATTCCGATGCAATTTCTGTGTTTCATCGTCAATAAAAAGGTCAAAGGGATACAGTAAACCCGAAGTGAAGCATCGGAATCTATAACTAGTGTCACATGAATGGTTCAAAACATAGACAGTAAGAAGAGTCCGTTTTCTTGTACCTAAGTCGGCATTGTGCCTTTTGTATTTAATTCCGATGCAATTTCTGTGTTTCATCGTCAATTAGAAGGTCAGAGGGATACAGTAAACCTGAAGTGAAGCATCGGAATCTATAACTAGTGTCACAGAAATGGTTCAAAGCATAGACAGTAAGAAGACAGGGTTTTATTGCACTTAAGTCGGCATTGTGCCTTTTGTATTTAATTCCGATGCAATTTCTGTGCTTCATCGTCAATAAGAAGGTCAGAGGGATACAGTAAACCTGAAGTGAAGCATCGGAATCTATAACTAGTGCACAGGAATGGTTCAAAGCATAGACAGTAAGAAGAGTCAGTTTTATTGCACTTAAGTCGGCATTGTGCCTTTTGTATTTAATTCCGATGCAATTTCTGTGCTTCATCGTCAATAGGAAGGTCAGAGGGACACAGTAAACCTGAAGTGAAGCATCGGAATCTATAATTAGTGTCACATGAATGGTTCAAAACATAGAGATTAAGAAGAGTCAGTTTTATTGCACTTAAGTCGGCATGACGCCTTTTGTATTTAATTCCGATGCAATTTCTGTGCTTCATCGTCAATAAGAAGGTCAGAGGGATACAGTAAACCTGAAGTGAAGCATCGTAATCTATAATTAGTGTCACATGAATGGTTCAAAACATAGAGAGTAAGAAGAGTCAGTTTTCTTGCACTTAAGTCGGCATTGTGCCTTTTGTATTTAATTCCGATGCAATTTCTGTGTTTCATCGTCAATAAAAAGGTCATAGGGATACAGTAAACCTGAAGTGAAGCATCGGAATCTATAACTAGTGTCACAGGAATGGTTCAAAGCATAGACAGTAAGAAGAGTCAGTTTTATTGCACTTAAGTCGGCATGACGCTTTTTCTATTTAATTCCGATGCGATTTCTGCGCTTCATCGTCAATAAGAAGGTCAGAGGGATACAGTAAACCTCAAGTGAAGCATCGGAATCTATATCTAGTGTCACAGGAATGGTTCACAGCATAGACAGTAAGAAGAGACAGGTTTCTTTACTTAAGTCGGCATTGTGCCTTTTGTATTTCATTCCGATGCAATTTCTGTGTTTCATCGACAATAAAAATGTCAGAGGGATACAGTAAACCCGAAGTGAAACATCGGAATCTATAGCTAGTGTCACATGAATGGTTCAAAACATAGACAGTAAGAAGAGTCAGTTTTATTGCACTTAAGTCGGCATTGTGCCTTTTGTATTTCATTCCGATGCAATTTCTGTGCTTCATCGTCAATAGGAAGTCATCGTCAATAGGAAGGTCAGAGGGACACAGTAAACCTGAAGTGAAGCATCGGAATCTATAATTAGTGTCACATGAATGGTTCAAAACATAGAGATTAAGAAGAGTGTGTTTTCTTGTACTTAAGTCGGCATTGTGCTTTTTGTGTTTAATTCCGATGCAATATCTGTGTTTCATCGTCAATAAGAAGGTCAGAGGGATACAGTAAACCTGAAGTGAAGCATCGGAATCTTTAACTAGTGTCACAGGAATGGTTCAAAGCATAGACAGTAAGAAGAGTCAGTTTTATTGCACTTAAGTCGGCATTGCGCCTTTTGTATTTAATTCCGATGCAATTTCTGAGCTTCATCGTCAATAAGAAGGTCAGAGGGATACAGTAAACCTGAAGTGAAGCATCGGAATCTATAATTAGTGTCACAAGAAGGGGTCAAAACATAGAGAGTAAGAAGAGACAGTTTTCTTGTACTTAAGTCGGCATTGTGCCTTTTGTATTTAATTCCGATGCAATTTCTGTGTTTCATCGTCAATAAGAAGGTCAGGGGGATACAGTAACCTGAAGTGAAGCATCGGAATCTATAAATAGTGTCACAGGAATAGTTCAAAGCATAGACAGTAAGAAGAGTCAGTTTCTTGTTCTTAAGTCGGCATTGTGCCTTTTGTATTTCATTCCGATGCAATTTCTGTGTTTCATCGTCAATAAAAAGGTCAGAGGGATACAGTAAACCCGAAGTGAAGCATCGGAATCTATAACTAGTGTCACATGAATGGTTCAAAACATAGACAGTAAGAAGAGTAAGTTATCTTGTACCTAAGTCGGCATTGTGCATTTTGTATTTAATTCCGATGCAATTTCAGTGTTTCATCGTCAATAAGAAGGTCAGGAGGGATACAGTAAACCTGAAATGAAGCATCGGAATCTATAACTAGTGTCACAGGAATGGTTCAAAGCATAGACAGTAAGAAGAGTCAGTTTTATTGCACTTAAGTCGGCATTGTGCCTTTTGTATTTAATTCCGATGCATTTTCTGTGCTTCATCGTCAATAAGAAGGTCCAGAGGGATACAGTAAACCTGAAGTGAAGCATCGGAATCTATAACTAGTGTCACAGAATGGTTCAAAGCATAGAGATTAAGAAGAGTCAGTATTCTTGTACTAAAGTCGGCATTGTGCATTTTGTATTTAATTCCGATGCAATTTCTGTGTTTCATCGTCAATAAGAAGGTCAGAGGGATACAGTAAACCGGAAGTGAAGGATCGGAATCTATAACTAGTGTCACAGGAATGGTTCAAAACGTAGACAGTAAGAAGAGTCAGTTTTCTTGTGCTTAAGTCGGCATTGTGCTTTTTCTATTTAATTCCGATGCGATTTCTGCGCTTCATCGTCAATAAGAAGGTCAGAGGGATACAGTAAACCTGAAGTGAAGCATCGGATTCTATAACTAGTGTCACAGGAATGGTTCAAAACATAGACAGTAAGAAGAGTCAGTTTTCTTGTACTTAAGCTGGCATTGTGCCTTTTGTATTTAATTCCGATGAAATTTCTGTGTTTCATCGTCACAAGAAGGTCAGAGGGATACAGTAAACCTGACGTTAAGCATCGGAATCTATAACTAGTGTCACAGGAATGGTTCAAACATAGACAGTAAGAAGAGTCAGTTTTCTTGTACTTAAGTCGGCATTGTGCCTTTTGTATTTAATTCCGATGCAATTTCTGTGTTTCATCGTCCATAAAAAGGTCAGAGGGATACAGTAAACCGGAAGTGAAGGATCGGAGTCTATAACTAGTGTCACAGGAATGGTTAAAACGTAGACAGTAAGAGGAGTCAGTTTTCTTTTACTTAAGTCGGCATTGTGCCTTTTGTATTTAATTCCGATGCAATTTCTGTGTTTCATCGTCAACAAGAAGGTCAGAGGGATACAGTAAACCTGACGTTAAGCATCGGAATCTATAACTAGTGTCACAGGAATGGTCAAAACATAGACAGTAAGAAGAGTCAGTTTTCTTGTACTTAAGTCGGCATTGTGCCTTTTGTATGTCATTCCGATGCAATTTCTGTGTTTCATCGTCAATAAAAAGGTCAGAAGGATACAGTAAACCCGAAGTGAAGCATCGGAATCTATAACTAGTGTCACATGAATGGTTCAAAACATAGACAGTAAGAAGAGTCAGTTTTCTTGTACTTAAGTCGGCATTGTGCCTTTTGTATTTAATTCCGATGCAATTTCTGTGTTTCATCGTCAATAAGAAGGTCAGAATGATACAGTAAACCTGAAGTGAAGCATCGGAATCTATAACTAGTGTCACAGGAATGGTTCAAAGCATAGACAGTAAGAAGAGTCAGTTTTATTGCACTTAAGTCGGCATTGTGCCTTTTGTATTTAATTCCGATGCATTTTCTGTGCTTCATCGTCAATAAGAAGGTCAGAGGGATACAGTAAACCTGAAGTGAAGCATCGGAATCTATAACTAGTGTCACAGGAATGGTTCAAAGCATAGAGATTAAGAAGAGTCAGTTTTCTTGTACTAAAGTCGGCATTGTGCATTTTGTATTTAATTCCGATGCAATTTCTGTGTTTTATCGTCAATAAGAAGGTCAGAGGGATACAGTAAACCGGAAGTGAAGGATCGGAATCTATAACTAGTGTCACAGGAATGGTTCAAAACGTAGACAGTAAGAAGAGTCAGTTTTCTTGTGCTTAAGTCGGCATTGTGCTTTTTCTATTTAATTCCGATGCGATTTCTGCGCTTCATCGTCAATAAGAAGGTCAGAGGGATACAGTAAACCTGAAGTGAAGCATCGGATTCTATAACTAGTGTCACAGGAATGGTTCAAAACATAGACAGTAAGAAGAGTCAGTTTTCTTGTACTTAAGCTGGCATTGAGCCTTTTGTATTTAATTCGATGAAATTTCTGTGTTTCATCGTCAACAAGAAGGTCAGAGGGATACAGTAAACCTGACGTTAAGCATCGGAATCTATAACTAGTGTCACAGGAATGGTTCAAAACATAGACAGTAAGAAGAGTCAGTTTTCTTGTACTTAAGTCGGCCATTGTGCCTTTTGTATTTAATTCCGATGCAAATTTCCTGTGTTTCATCGTCCATAAAAAGGTCAGAGGGATACAGTAAACCGGAAGTGAAGGATCGGAGTCTATAACTAGTGTCACAGGAATGGTTTAAAACGTAGACAGTAAGAAGAGTCAGTTTTCTTTTACTTAAGTCGGCATTGTGGCCTTTTGTATTAATTCCGATGCAATTTCTGTGTTTCATCGTCAACAAGAAGGTCAGAGGGATACAGTAAACCTGACGTTAAGCATCGGAATCTATAACTAGTGTCACAGGAATGGTTCAAAACATAGACAGTAAGAAGAGTCAGTTTTCTTGTACTTAAGTCGGCATTGTGCCTTTTGTATGTCATTCCGATGCAATTTCTGTGTTTCATCGTCAATAAAAAGGTCAGAAGGATACAGTAAACCCGAAGTGAAGCATCGGAATCTATAACTAGTGTCACATGAATGGTTCAAAACATAGACAGTAAGAAGAGTCAGTTTTCTTGTACTTAAGTCGGCATTGTGCCTTTTGTATTTAATTCCGATGCAATTTCTGTGTTTCATCGTCAATAAGAAGGTCAGAATGATACAGTAAACCTGAAGTGAGCATCGGAATCTATAACTAGTGTCACGGAATGGTTCAAAGCATAGACAGTAAGAAGAGTCAGTTTTATTGCACTTAAGTCGGCATTGTGCCTTTTGTATTTAATTCCGATGCAATTTCTGCGCTTCATCGTCAATAAGAAGGTCAGAGGGATACAGTAAACCTGAAGTGAAGCATCGGAATCTATAACTAGTGTCACAGGAATGGTTGAAAGCATAGACAGTAAGAAGAGTCAGTTTTATTGCACATAAGTCGGCATTGTGCCTTTTGTATTTAATTCCGATGAATTTCTGTGCTTCATCGTCAATAAGACGGTCAGAGGGATACAGTAAACCTGAAGTGAAGCATCGGAATCTATAAATAGTGTCACAGGAATGGTTCAAAGCATAGACAGTAAGAAGAGTCAGTTTTCTTGTACTTAAGTCGGCATTGTGCCTTTTGTATTTAATTCCGTTGCAATTTCTGTGTTTCATCGTCAATAAGAAGGTCAGAGGGATACAGGAAACCTGAGGTTAAGCATCGGAATCTATAACTGGTGTCACAGGAATGGTTCAAAACATAGACAGTAAGAAGAGTCAGTTTTCTTGTACTTAAGTCGGCATTGTGCATTTTGTATTTAATTCCGATGCAATTTCTGGGTTTCATCGTCCATAAAAAGGTCAGAGGGATACAGTAAACCGGAAGTGAGGGATCGGAATCTATAACTAGTGTCACAGGAATGGTTCAAACGTAGACAGTAAGAAGAGTCAGTTTTCTTGTACTTAAGGCGGCATTGTGCTTTTTGTATTTAATTCCGATGCGATTTCTGCGCTTCATCGTCAATAAGAAGGTCAGAGGGATACAGTAAACCTCAAGTGAAGCATCGGAATCTATATCTAGTGTCACAGGAATTGTTCAAAGCATAGACAGTAAGAAGAGTCAGGTTTCTTGTACTTAAGTCAGCATTGTGCCTTTTGTATTTAATTCCGATGCAATATCTGTGTTTCATCTTCAATAAGAAGGTCAGAGGTATACAGTAAACCTCAAGTGAAGCATCGGAATCTATAACTAGTGTCACAGAATGGTTCAAAACATAGACAGTAAGAAGAGTCAGTTTTCTTGTACTTAAGCCGGCATTGTGCCTTTTGTATTTAATTCGATGAAATTTCTGTGGTTTCATCGTCAATAAGAAGGTCAGAGGGATACAGTAAACCTGAGGTTAAGCATCGGAATCTATAACTAGTGTCACAGGAATGGTTCAAAACATAGACAGTAAGAAGAGTCAGTTTTCTTGTACTGAAGTCGGCATTGAGCCTTTTCTATTTAATTCCGATGCAATTTCTGTGTTTCATCGTCCATAAAAAGGTCAGAGGGATACAGTAAAACCGGAAGTGAAGTATGGAATCTATAACTAGTGTCACAGAGTGTGTTCAAACGTAGACAGTAAGAAGAGTCAGTTTTCTTGTACTTAAGTCGGCATTGTGCTTTTTGTATTTAATTCCGATGCGATTTCTGCGCTTCATCGTCAATAAGAAGGTCAGAGGGATACAGTAAACCTCAAGTGAAGCATCGGAATCTATATCTAGTGTCACAGGAATGGTTGAAAGCATAGAAAGTAAGAAGAGTCAGGTTTCTTGTACTTAAGTCGGCATTGTGCCTTTTCTATTTAATTCCGATGCAATAATCTGTGTTTCATCTTCAATAAGAAGGTCAGAGGGATACAGTAAACCTCAAGTGAAGCATCGGAATCTATAACATAGTGTCACAGGAATGGTTCAAAACATAGACAGTAAGAAGAGTCAGTTTTCTTGTACTTAAGCCGGCATTGTGCCTTTTGTATTTAATTCGATGAATTTCTGTGTTTCATCGTCAATAAGAAGTTCAGAGGGATACAGTAAACCTGAAGTGAAGCATCGGAACCAATAACTAGTGTCACAGGAATGGTTCAATCATAAACAGTAAGTAGATTCAGTTTTCTTGTGACTTTATTCGGCATTGTGCCTTTTGCATTTAATTCCGATGCAATATCTGTGTTTCATCTTCAATAAGAAGGTCAGAGGCATACAGTAAACCTGAAGTGAAGCATCGGAATCTATAACTAGTGTCACAGGAATGGTTCAAAACATAGACAGTAAGAGAGTCAGTTTTCTTGTACTTAAGCTGGCATTGTGCCTTTTGTATTTAATTCCGATGAAATTTCTGTGTTTCATCGTCAACAAGAAGGTCAGAGGGATACAGTAAACCTGACGTTAAGCATCGGAATCTATAACTAGTGTCACAGGAATGGTTCAAAACATACACAGTAAGAAGAGTCAGTTTTCTGGTACTTAAGTCGGCATTGTGCCTTTTGTATTTAATTCCGATGCAATTTCTGTGTTTCATCGTCCATAAAATGGTCAGAGGGATACAGTAAACCGGAAGTGAAGGATCGGAGTCTATAACTAGTGTCACAGGAATGGTTTAAAACGTAGAACAGTAAGAAGAGTCAGTTTTCTTGTACTTAAGTCGGCATTGTGCCTTTTGTATTTAATTCCGATGCAATTTCTGTGTTTCATCGTCAATTAGAAGGTCAGAGGGATACAGTAAGCCTGAAGTGAAGCATCGGAATCTATAAATAGTGTCACAGGAATGGTTCAAATCTTAGACAGTAAGAAGAGTCAGTTTTCTTGTACTTAAGTCGGCATTGTGCCTTTTGTATGTCATTCCGATGCAATTTCTGTGTTTCATCGTCAATAAAAAGGTCAGAGGGATACAGTAAACCCGAAGTGAAGCATCGGAATCTATAACTAGTGTCACATGAATGGTTCAAAACATAGACAGTAAGAAGAGTCAGTTTTCTTGTACTTAAGTCGGCATTGTGCCTTTTGTATTTAATTCGATGCAATTTCTGTGTTTCATCGTCAATAAGAAGGTCAGAGGGATACAGTAAACCTGAAGTGAAGCATCGGAATCTATAACTAGTGTCACAGGAATGGTTCAAAGCATAGACAGTGAGAAGAGTCAGTTTTATTGCACTTAAGTCGGCATTGTGCCTTTTGTATTTAATTCCGATGCAATTTCTGTGCTTCATCGTCAATAAGAAGGTCAGAGGATACAGTAAACCTGAAGTGAAGCATCGGAATCTATAACTAGTGTCACAGGAATGGTTGAAAGCATAGACAGTAAGAAGAGTCAGTTTTATTGCACTTAAGTCGGCATTGTGCCTTTTGTATTTAATTCCGATGCAATTTCTGTGCTTCATCGTCAATAAGAAGGTCAGAGGGATACAGTAAACCTGAAGTGAAGCATCGGAATCTATCACTAGTGTCACATGAATGGTTCAAAACATAGACAGTAAGAAGAGTCATTTTCTTGTACCTAAGTCGGCATTGTGCCTTTTGTATTTAATTCCGATGCAATATCTGTGTTTCATCTTCAATAAGAAGGTCAGAGGAATACAGTAAACCTCAAGTGAAGCATCGGAATCTATAACTAGTGTCACAGGAATGGTTCAAAACATAGACAGTAAGAAGAGTCAGTTTTCTTGTACTTAATCCGGCATTGTGCCTTTTGTATTTAATTCCGATGAAATTTCTGTGTTTCATCGTCAATAAGAAGGTCAGAGAGATACAGTAAACCTGAGGTTAAGCATCGGAATCTATAACTAGTGTCACAGAATGGTTCAAAACATAGACAGTAAGAAGAGTCAGTTTTCTTGTACTGAGTCGGCATTGAGCCTTTCTATTAATTCCGATGCAATTTCTGTGTTTCATCGTCCATAAAAAGGTCAGAGGGATACAGTAAACCGGAAGTGAAGGATCGGAATCTATAACTAGTGTCACAGGAGTGGTTCAAAACGTAGACAGTAAGAAGAGTCAGTTTTCTTGTACTTAAGTCGGCATTGTGCCTTTTGTATTTAATTCCGATGCAATTTCTGTGTTTCAACGTCAATAAGAAGGTCAGAGGGATACAGTAAACCTGAAGTGAAGCATCGGAATCTATAAATAGTGTCACAGGAATGGCTCAAAGCATAGACAGTAAGAAGAGTCAGTTTTCTTGTACTTAAGTCGGCATTGTGCCTTTTGTATTTCATTCCGATGCAATTTCTGTGTTTCATCGTCAATAAAAAGGTCAGAGGGATACAGTAAACCCGAAGTAAAGCATCGGAATCTATAACTAGTGTCAAATGAATGGCTCAAAACATAGACAGTAAGAAGAGTCAGTTTCTCTTGTACTTAAGTCGGCATTGTGCCTTTTGTATTAATTCCGATGCAATTTCTGTGTTTCATCGTCAAAAAGAAGGTCAGAGGTATTACAGTAAACCTGAAGTGAACCATCGGAATCCATAACTAGTGTCACAGGAATGGTTCAAAGCATAGACAGTAAGAAGAGAAAGTTTTATTGCACTTAAGTCGGCATTGTGCCTTTTGTATTTAATTCCGATGCAATTTCTGTGTTTCATCGTCAATAAGAAGGTCAGAGGGATACAGTAAACCTGAAGTGAAGCATCGGAATCTATAACTAGTGTCACAGGAATGGTTCAAAGCATAGACAGTAAGAAGAGTCAGTTTTATTGCACTTAAGTCGGCATTGTGCCTTTGCATTTAATTCCGATGCAATTTCTGTGCTTCGACGTCCAATACGAAGGTCAGAGGGATACAGTAAACCTGAAGTGAAGCATCGGAATCTATAATTAGTGTCACATGAATGGTTCAAAACATAGAGAGTAAGAAGAGTCAGTTTTCTTGTACTTAAGTCGGCATTGTGCTTTTTGTATTTAATTCCGATGCAATTTCTGTGTTTCATCGTCCATAAAAAGGTCAGAGGGATACAGTAAACCGGAAGTGAAGGATCGGAATCTATAACTTGTGTCTCAGGAATGGTTCAAAACGTAGACAGTAAGAAGAGTCAGTTTTCTTGTACTTAAGTCTGCATTGTGCTTTTTGTATCTAATTCCGATGCGATTTCTGCGCTTCATCGTCAATAAGAAGGTCAGAGGGATACAGTAAACCTCAAGTGAAGCATCGGAATCTATATCTAGTGTCACAGGAATGTTGAAAGCATAGACAGTAAGAAGAGTCAGGTTTCTGTACTTAAGTCGGCATTGAGCCTTTTCTATTTAATTCCGATGCAATATCTGTGTTTTATCTTCAATAAGAAGGTCAGAGGGATACAGTAAAACCTCAAGTGAAGCATCGAATCTATAACTAGTGTCACAGGAATGGTTCAAAACATAGACAGTAAGAAGAGTCAGTTTTCTTGTACTTAAGCCGGCATTGTGCCTTTTGTATTTAATTCCGGTGAAATTTCTGTGTTTCATCGTCAATAAGAAGTTCAGAGGGATACAGTAAACCTGAGTGAAGCATCGGAACCAATAACTAGTGTCACAGGAATGGTTCAATCATAACAGTAAGTAGATTCAGTTTTCTTGTGACTTTATTCGGCATTGTGGCCTTTTGCATTTAATTCCGATGCAATATCTGTGTTTCATCTTCAATAAGAGGTCAGAGGCATACAGTAAACCTGAAGTGAAGCATCGGAATCTATAACTAGTGTCACAGGAATGGTTCAAACATAGACAAGTAAGAAGAGTCAGTTTTCTTGTACTTAAGCTGGCATTGTGCCTTTTTGTATTTAATTCCCGATGAAATTTCTGTGTTTCATCGTCAACAAGAAGGTCAGAGGGATACAGTAACCTGACGTTAAGCATCGGAATCTATAACTAGTGTCACAGGAATGGTTCAAAACATAGACAGTAAGAAGAGTCAGTTTTCTTGTACTTAACTCGGCATTGTGCCTTTTGTATTTAATTCCGATGCAATTTCTGTGTTTCATCGTCCATAAAATGGTCAGAGGGATACAGTAAACCGGAAGTGAAGGATCGGAGTCTATAACTAGTGTCAAAGGAATGTTTAAAACGTAAACAGTAAGAAGAGTCAGTTTTCTTGTACTTAAGTCGGCATTGTGCCCTTTTGTATTTAATTCCGATGCAATTCTGTGTTTCATCGTCAATTAGAAGGCAGAGGGATACAGTAAACCTGAAGTGAAGCATCGGAATCTATAAATAGTGTCACAGAATGGTTCAAAAACATAGACAGTAAGAAGAGTCAGTTTTCTTGTACTTAAGTCGGCATTGTGCCTTTTGTATGTCATTCCGATGCCAATTTCTGTGTTTCATCGTCAATAAAAAGGTCAGAGGATACAGTAATCCCGAAGTGAAGCATCGGAATCTATAACTAGTGTCACATGTATGGTTCAAAACATAGACAGTAAGAAGAGTGAGTTTTCTTGTACTTAAGTCGGCATTGTGCCTTTTGTATTTAATTCCGATGCAATTTCTGTGTTTCATCGTCAATAAGAAGGTCAGAGGGATACAGTAAACCTGAAGTGAAGCATCGGAATCTATAACTAGTGTCACAGGAATGGTTCAAAGCATAGACAGTAAGAAGAGTCAAGTTTTATTGCACTTAAGTCGGCATTGTGCCTTTTGTATTTAATTCCGATGCAATTTCTGTGCTTC
>NW_025727596.1:0-48189 GCF_021461385.2 Schistocerca piceifrons | reverse complement strand
GTCTACGTTTTGAATCATTCCTGTGACACTAGTTAAAGATTCCGATGCTTCACTTCAGGTTTACTGAATCCCTTTCACCTTTTTATTGACGATGAAACACAGAAATTGCATCTTAATTAAATACAAAAAGCACAATGGCGACTGAAATACAAGAAGACTGCTTCCTCTTACTGTCTATGTTTTGAACCATTCCTGTGACACTACTTATAGATTCCGATGCTTCACTTCAGGTTTACTGTATCCCTCTGACCTTATTATTGACGATGAAACACAAACATTGCATCTTAATTAAATACAAAAGGCACAATGCCGACTTCAGTACAAGAACACTGACTCTTCTTACTGTCTATGTTTTGAACCATTCCTGTGACACTAGTTATAGATTCCGAAGCTTCACTTCAGGTTTACTGCATCCCTCTGACCTTCGTATTGACGATGAAACACAGAAATTGCATCGGAATTAAATACAAAATGCACAATACCAACTTAAGTACATGAAGACTGACTCCTCCTACTGTCAATGTTTTGAACCTTTCCTGTGACACTACTTATGGATTCCGATGCTTCACTTCAGGTTTACCGTATCCCTCTGACGCTCTTATTGATGATGAAACGCAGAAGTTGCATCCGAATTAAGTACAAAAGGCACAATTCCGACCCAAGTTCAAGAAGACTGGCGCTTCTTACTGTCTATGTCTTGAACCATTTCTGTGACACTAGTTATAGTTTCGGATGCTTCACTTCAGGTTTACTGTATCCCTGTGACCTTCTTATTGACGATGAAACACAGAAATTGCATCGGAATTAAATACAAAAGGCACAAAGCCGACTTATGTACAAAAAGACTGACTCTTCTTACTGGCTATGTTTTGAACCATTCCTGTGACACTAGTTATAGATTGCGATGCTTCACTTCTGGTTTGCTGTATCCCTCGGACCTTCAGGTTTGCTGTATCCCTCGTACCTTCTTATTGACGATCTAACACAGAAAATTTATCGGAATTAAATACAAAAGGCACAATGCCGACTTCAGTACAAAAAGACTGACTCTTCTTACTGTCTATGTTTTGAACCATTCCTGTGACACTAGTCATAGATTCCGATGCTTCACTTCAGGTTTACTGTATCCCTCTGACCTTCTTATTAACGATGAAACACAGAAATTGCATCGGAATTAAATACAAAAGGCGCAATGCTGACTTAAGTACAAGATAAATGACTCTTCTTACTGACTATGTTTTGAACCATTCCTGTGACACTAGTTAAGAATTCCGATGCTTCACTTCAGGTTTACTGTATCCCTCTGACCTTCTTATTAACGATGTAACACAGAAATTGCATCGGATTAAATACAAAAGGCACAATGCCGACTTAAGTACAGGGAGACTGACCCTTCTTAAAGTCTATGTCTTGAACCATTCCTGTGACACTAGTTATAGGTTCCGATGCTTCACTTCGGGTTTACTGTATCTCTCTGACCTTCGTATTGACAATGAAACACAGTAATTGCATCGGAATTAAATACAAAAGGCACAATGCCGACTTAAGTACAAGAAGACTGTCCCTTCTCACTGTCTATGTTTTGAACCATTCCTGTGACACTAGTTATAGATTCCGATGCTTCACTTCAGGTTTACTGTATCCCTCTGACCTTCGTATTGACGATGAAACACAGAAATTGCATCTTAAATAAATACAAAAATCACAATGCCGACTTCAGTACATGAACACTGACTCTTCTTACTGTCTATGGTTTGAACCATTCCTGTGACACTAGTAATAGATTCCGATGCTTCACTTCAGGTTTACTGTATCCCTCTGACCTTCTTATTGACGATCAAACACAGAAAATTCATCGGAATTAAATACAAAAGGCACAAAGCCGACTCAAGTACAAGAAGACTGGCTCTTTTTACTGTCTATGATTTGAACCATTCCTGTGACACTAGTTATAGATTCCGATGCTTCACTTCAGGTTTACTGTATCCAGCTGACCTTATTGACGATGAAGCACAGAAATTGCATCGGAATTATATACAAAAGGCACAATGCTGACTTAAGTACAAGAAGACTGACTCTTCTTACTGTCTATGTTTTGAACCATTCCTGTGACACTACTTAAAGATTTCGATGCTCCACTTCAGGTTTACTGTATCCCTCTGACCTTCTTATTGACGATGAAACACAGGAATTGTATCTTAATTAAATACAAAAGGCACAATGCCGACTTCAGTACAAGAACACTCACTAATCTACGGTCTATGGTTTGAACCATTCCTATGACACTAGTTATAGATTCCGATGCTTCACTTCAGGTTTACTGTATCCCTCTGACTTACTCATTGACGATGAAACACGTAAATTGCATCGGAATCATATACAAGAGACACAATGCCGACTTAAACACAAGAAGACTGACTCTTCTTACTGTCTATGTTTTGAACCATTCCTGTGACACTAGTTATAGATTCCGATGCTTCACTTCAGGTTTACTGTATCCCTCTGACCTTCGTATTGACGATGAAACACAGAAATTGCATCGGAATTAAATACAAAAGTCACAATGCCGACTTAAGTACAAAAAGACTGGCTCTTCTTACTGTCTATGTTTTGAAAAATTCCTGTGACACTAGTTAGAGATTCCGTATGCTTCAATTCAGGTTTGCTGTATCCCTGTGAGCTTCTTATTGACGATGAAACACAGAAATTGCATCGGAATTAAATACAAAAGCCACAATGCCGACTTAAGTACAAAAACACTGACTCTTCTTACTGTCTATTTTTTGAACCATTTCTGTGACACTAGTTATAGTTTCCGATGCTTCACTTCAGGTTTACTGTATCCCTCTGACCTTTTTTTTGACGAAGAAACACAGAAAATTCATCGGAATTAAATACAAAAGGCACGATGCCGGCTCAAGTACAAGAAGACTGGCTCTACTTACTGTCTATGTTTTAACCATTCCTGTGACGCTAGTTATAGATTCCGATGCTTCACTTCAGGTTTACTGTATCCCTCTGACCTACTTATTGACGATGAAACACGTAAATTGCATCGGAATCATATACAAAGGGCACAATGCCGACTTAAGCACAAGAAGACTGACTCTTCTTACTGTCTATGCTTTGAACCATTCCTGTGACACTACTTAAAGATTTCGATGCTTCACTTCAGGTTTACTGTATCCCTCTGACCTTCTTATTGACGATGTAACACAGAAATTGCATCGGAATTAAATACAAAATGCACAATGCCGACTCAAGTACAAGAAGAGTGGCTCTTCTCACTGTCTATGTTTTGAACCATTTCTGTGACACTAGTTATAGATTCCGATGCTTAACTTCAGGGTTTCTGTATCCCTTTCACCTCCTTATTGATGATGAAACACAGAAATTGCATCTTAATTAAATACAAAAGGCCCAATGCCGACTTAAGTACAAGAACACTGACTCTTCAACCTGTCTACGGTTTGAACCATTCCTGTGACACTAGTAATAGATTCCGATGCTTCACTTCAGGTTTACTGTATTCCTCTCACCTTCTTATTGACGATCAAACACAGAAAATTCATCGGAATTAAATACAAAAGGCACGATGCCGGCTCAAGTACAAGAAGACTGGCTCTACTTACTGTCTATGTTTTAACCATTCCTGTGACGCTAGTTATAGATTCCGATGCTTCACTTCAGGTTTACTGTATCCCTCTGACCTACTTATTGACGATGAAACACGTAAATTGCATCGGAATCATATACAAAGGGCACAATGCCGACTTAAGCACAAGAAGACTGACTCTTCTTACTGTCTATGCTTTGAACCATTCCTGTGACACTACTTAAAGATTTCGATGCTTCACTTCAGGTTTACTGTATCCCTCTGACCTTCTTATTGACGATGTAACACAGAAATTGCATCGGAATTAAATACAAAATGCACAATGCCGACTCAAGTACAAGAAGAGTGGCTCTTCTCACTGTCTATGTTTTGAACCATTTCTGTGACACTAGTTATAGATTCCGATGCTTAACTTCAGGTTTACTGTATCCCTCTGACCATCTTATTGACGAAGAAACACAGATATTGCATCGGATTAAATACAAAAGGCACAATGCCGACTTAAGTACAAGGAGACTGACACTTCTTTAAGTCTATGCCTTGAACCATTCCTGTGACACTAGTTATGGATTCCGATGCTTCACTTCAGGTTTACTGTATCTCTCTGACCTTCGTATTGACAATGAAACACAGAAATTGCATCGGAATTAAATACAAAAGGCACAATGCCGACTTAAGTACAAGAAGACTGACCCTTCTTACTGTCTATGTTTTGAACGATTCCTGTGACACTAGTTATAGATTCCGATGCTTCACATCAGGTTTACTGTATCCCTCTGACCTTCGTATTGACGATGAAACACAGAAATAGCATCGGAATTAAATACAAAAGGCACAAAGCCGACTTAAGTACAAAAACACTGACTCTTCTTACTGTCTATTTTTTGAACCATTTCTGTGACACTAGTTATAGTTTCCGATGCTTCACTTCAGGTTTACTGTATCCCTCTGACCTTTTTTTTGACGAAGAAACACAGATATGGCATCGAATTAAATACAAAAAGCACAATGCCGACTTAAGTACAAGAAGACTGTCCCTTCTCACTGTCTATGTTTTGAACCATTCCTGTGACACTAGTTATAGATTCCGATGCTTCACTTCAGGTTTACTGTATCCCTCTGACCTTCTTATTGACGATCAAACACAGAAAATTCATCGGAATTAAATACAAAAGGCACAAAGCCGACTCAAGTACAAGAAGACTGGCTCTTCTTACTGTCTATGATTTGAACCATTCCTGTGACACTAGTTATAGATTCCGATGCTTCACTTCAGGTTTACTGTATCCAGCTGACCTTATTGACGATGAAGCACAGAAATTGCATCGGAATTATAAACAAAAGGCACAATGCTGACTTAAGTACAAGAAGACCGACTCTTCTTACTGTCTATGTTTTGAACCATTCCTGTGACACTACTTAAAGATTTCGATGCTTCACTTCAGGTTTACTGTATCCCTCTGACCTTCTTATTGACGATGAAACACAGGAATTGTATCTTAATTAAATACAAAAGGCACAATGCCGACTTCAGTACAAGAACACTAACTAATCTACGGTCTATGGTTTGAACCACTCCTATGACACTAGTTATAGATTCCGATGCTTCACTTCAGGTTTACTGTATCCCTCTGACTTACTCATTGACGATGAAACACGTAAATTGCATTGGAATCATATACAAGAGGCACAATGCCGACTTAAGCACAAGACGACTGACTCTTCTTACTGTCTATGTTTTGAACCATTCCTGTGACACTAGTTATAGATTCCGATGCTTCACGTCAGGTTTACTGTATCGCTCTGAATTTCTTATTTACGATGAAACACAGAAATTGCATCGGAATTAAATACAAAAAGCACAACGCCGACTCAAGTACAAGAAGACTGTATCTTCTTACTGTCTATGTTTTGAACCATTCCTGTGACACTAGTTATAGATTCCGCTGCTTCACTTCACGTTTACTGTATTCCTCTGACCTTCGTATTGACGATGAAACACAGAAATTGCATCGGAATTAAATACAAAAGTCACAATGCCGACTTAAGTACAAAAAGACTGGCTCTTCTTACTGTCTATGTTTTGAAAAATTCCTGTGACACTAGTTAGAGATTCCGTATGCTTCAATTCAGGTTTGCTGTATCCCTGTGAGCTTCTTATTGACGATGAAACACAGAAATTGCATCGGAATTAAATGCAAAAGGCACAATGCCGACATAAGTACAAGAACACTGACTCTTCTTACTGTCTACGGTTTGAACCATTCCTGTGACACTAGTAATAGATTCCGATGCTTCATTTCAGGTTTACTGTATTCCTCTCACCTTCTTATTGACGATCAAACACAGAAAATTCATCGGAATTAAATACAAAAGGCACAATGCCGGCTCAAGTACAAGAAGACTGGCTCTTCTTACTGTCTATGTTTTAACCATTCCTGTGACGCTAGTTATAGATTCCGATGCTTCACTTCAGGTTTACTGTATCCCTCTGACCTACTTATTGACGATGAAACACGTAAATTGCATCGGAATCATATACAAAGGGCACAATGCCGGCTTAAGCACAAGAAGACTGACTCTTCTTACTGTCTATGTTTTGAACCATTCCTGTGACACTACTTAAAGATTTCGATGCTTCACTTCAGGTTTACTGTATCCCTCTGCATTGCTGTTACACTAGTTATAGATTCCGATGCTTCACTTCAGGTTTACTGTATCCCTCTGACCTTGTTATTGACGATGAAACACGTAATTGCATCGGAATTAAATACAAAAGGCAAAATGCCGACTTCAGTACAAGAACACTAACCCATCTTACTGTCTATGGTTTGAACCATTCCTGTGACACTAGTTATAGATTCCGATGCTTCACTTCAGGTTTACTGTATTCCTCTGACCTACCTATTGACGATGAAACACGTAAATTGCATCGGAGTCATATACAAAGGGCACAATGCCGACTTAAGCACAAGAAGACTGACTCTTCTTACTGTCTATGCTTTGAACAAATTCTGTGACACTAGTTATAGATTCCGATGCTTCACTTCAGGTTTACTGTATCCCTCTGACCTTCCTATTGACGAAGAAACACAGATATTGCATCGGAATTAAATACAAAAGGCAAAATGCCGACTCAAGTACAAGAAGACTGGCTCTTCTTACTAACTATGTTTTAAACCATTTCTGTGACACTAGTTATAGATTCCGATGCTTCACTTCAAGTTTACTGTATCCCTCTGACCTTCTTAATGACGAAGAAACACAGATATTGCATCGGAATTAAATACAAAAGGCACAATGCCGACTTAAATACAAGAAGACTGACCCTTCTTACTGTCTATGTTTTGAACGATTCCTGTGACACTAGTTATAGATTCCGATGCTTCACTTCAGGTTTACTGTATCCCTCTGACCTTCGTATTGACGCTGAAACACAGAAATTGCATCGGAATTAAATACAAAAGTCACAAAGCCGACTTAAGTACAAAAAGACTGACTCTTCTTACTGTCTATGTTTTGAACCATTCCTGCGGAACTAGTCATAGATTCCGATGCTTCACTTCAGGTTTACTGTATCCCTCTGACCTTCTTATTAACGATGAAACCCAGAAATTGCATCGGAATTAAATACAAAAGTCACAATGCCAACTTAAGTACAAGATAACTGACTCTTCTTACTGACTATGTTTTGAACCATTCCTGTGACACTAGTTATAGATTCCGTTGCTTCACTTCAGGTTTGCTGTATCCCTCGGACCTTCAGGTTTGCTGTATCACTCGTACCTTCTTATTGACGATCTAACACAGAAAATTCATCGGAATTAAATACAAAAGGCACAATGCCGACTTCAGTACAAAAAGACTGACTCTTCTTACTGTCTATGTTTTGAACCATTCCTGTGACACTAGTCATAGATTCCGATGCTTCACTTCAGGTTTACTGTATCCCTCTGACCTTCTTATTAACGATGAAACACAGAAATTGCATCGGAATTAAATACAAAAGGCACAATGCCGACTTAAGTACAAGATAACTGACTCTTCTTACTGACTATGTTTTGAACCATTCCTGTGACACTAGTCATAGATTCCGATGCTTCACTTCAGGTTTACTGTATCCCTCTGTTCTTCTTATTGACGATGAAACACAGAAATTGCATCGGAATTAAATACATAAGGCACAAAGCCGACTTCAGTACAAGAACACTGACTCTTCTTACTGTCCATGGTTTGAACCATTCCTATGACACTAGTTATAGATTCCGATGCCTCACTTCAGGTTTGCTGTATCCCTCGGACCTATAGGTTTGCTGTTTCCCTCGGACTTTCTTATTGACGATCAAATACAGAAAATCCATCGGAATTAAATACAAAAGGCACAATGCCGACTTCAGTACAAGAACACTGACTATTCTTACTGTCTATGTTTTGAACCATTCCTGTGACACTACTTATAGATTCCGATGCTTCACTTCAGGTTTACTGTATCCCTCTGCGCTCTTATTGATTATGAAACACAGAAGTTGCATCCGAATTAAGTACAAAAGGCACAATTCCGACCCAAGTACAAGAAGACTGGCTCTTCTTACTGTCTATGTTGTGAACCATTCCTGTGACACTAGTTATAGATTCCGACGCTTCACTTAGGGCTTACTGTATCCCTCTGACCCTCTTATTAACGATGAAAGACAGAAATTGCATCTGAATTAAATACAAAACGCACAATGAAGACTCAAGTACAAGAAGACTGGCTCTTCTTACTGTCTATGTTTTGAACCATCTCTGTGACACTAGTTATAGTTTCGGATGCTTCCCTTCAGGTTTACTGTATCCCTCTGACCTTCTTATTGACGATGAAAAACGTAAATTCCATCGGAATTAAATACAAAAGGCACAATGCCGACTCAAGTGCAAGAAGACTGGCTCTTCTTACTAACTATGCTATGAACCATTTCTGTGACACTAGTTATAGGTTCCGATGCTTCACTTCAGGTTTACTGTATCCCTTTGACCTTCTTATTAACGATGAAACACAGAAATTGCATCGGAATTAAATACAAAAGGCACAATGCCGACTTAAGTACAAGATAACTGACTCTTCTTACTGACTATGTTTCGAACCATTCCTGTGACACTAGTTATAGATTCCGATGCTTCACTTCAGGTTTGCTATATCCCTCGAACCTTCATGTTTGCTGTATCCCTCGTACCTTATTATTGACGATCTAACACAGAAAATTCTTCGGAATTAAATACAAAAGGCACAATGCCGACTTCAGTACAAGAACACTGACTATTCTTACTGTCTATGTTTGAACCATTCCTGTGACACTAGTTATAGATTCCGATGCTTCACTTCAGGTTTACTGTATCCCTCTGACCTTCTTATTGACGATGTAACACAGAAATTGCATCGGAATTAAATACAAAAGGCACAATGCCGACTCAAGTACAAGATGAGTGACCCTTCTTACTGTCTATGTTTTTAACGATTCCTGTGACACTAGTTATAGATTCCGATGCTTCACTTCAGGTTTACTGTATCCCTCTGACCTTCGTATTGACGATGAAACACAGAAATTGCATCGGAATTAAATACAAAAGGCACAAATCCGACTTAAGTACAAAAAGACTGACTCTTCTTACTATGTTTTGAACCATTCCTGTGACACTAATCATAGATTCCGATGCTTCACTTCAGGTTTACTGTATCCCTCTTACCTTCTTATTGACGATGAAACACAAAAATTGCATCTTAATTAAATACAAAAGGCACAATGACGACTTCAGTACAAGAACACTGACTCTTCTTACTGTCTACGGTTTGAACCTTTCCTGTGACACTAGTTATAGATTCCGATGCTTCACTTCAGGTTTGCTGTATCCCTCGGACCTTCTTACTGACGATCAAACACAGAAAATTCATCGGAATTATATACAAAAGGCTCAATGCCGACTTCAGTACAAGAATACTGGCTCTTCTTACCGTCTATTTTTTGAACCATTTCTGTGACACCAGTTACAGTTTCCGATGCTTCACTTCAGGTTTACTGTATCACTCTGACCTTTTTATTGACGAAGAAACACAGATATGGCATTGAATTAAATACAAAAGTCACAATGCCGACTTAAGTACAAGAAGACTGTCCCTTCTCACTGTCTATGTTTTGAACCATTCCTGTGACACTAGTTATAGATTTCGATGCTTCACTTCAGGTTTACTGTATCCCTCTGACCATCGTATTGACGATGAAACACAGAAATTGCATCTTAAATAAATACAAAAGGCACAATGCCGACTGAAGTACATGAACACTGACCCTTCTTACTGTCTATGGTTTGAACCATTCCTGTGACACTAGTAATAGATTCCGATGCTTCACATCAGGTTTACTGTATCCCTCTGACCTTCTTATTGACGATCAAACACAGAAAAGTCATCGGAATTAAATACAAAAGGTTCAAAGCCGACTCAAGTACAAGAAGACTGGCTCTTTAAACCGTCTATGATTTGAACCATTCCTGTGACACTAGTTATAGATTCCGATGCTTCACTTCAGGTTTACTGTATCCAGCTGACCTTATTGACGATGAAGCACAGAAATTGCATCGGAATTATATACAAAAGGCACAATGCTGACTGAAGTACAAGAAGACTGACTCTTCTTACCGTCTATGGTTTTAACCATTCCTGTGACACTACTTAAAGATTTCGATGCTTCACTTCAGGTTTACGGTATCCCTCTGACCTTCTTATTGACGATGAAACACAGAAATTGCATCTTAATTAAATACAAAAGGCACAATGCCGACTTCGTGACAAGAACAGTATCCCATCTTACTGTCTATGTTTTGAACCAATCCTGTGACACTAGTTATAAATTCCGATGCTTCACTTCAGGTTTACTGTATCCCTCTGACCTTCTTATTGACGATGAAACACAGAAATTGCATCGGAATCAAATACAAAAGGCACAATGCCGACTTACGTACAAGAAAACTGACTCTTCTTACTGTCCATGATTCGAACCATTGCTGTTACACTAGTTATAGATTCCGAAGCTTCACTTCAGGTTTACTGTATCCCTCTGACGTTCTTATTGTCGATGAAACACAGAAATTGCATCGGAATTAAATACAAAAGGCACAATGCCGACCCAAGTACAAGAAGACTGTCTCTTCTTACTGTCTATGTTTTGAACCATTCTGTGACACTAGTTATAGATTCCGATGCTTCACTTCAGG
Organism: Schistocerca piceifrons; assembly: GCF_021461385.2. NCBI lineage: Eukaryota > Metazoa > Arthropoda > Insecta > Orthoptera > Acrididae > Schistocerca > Schistocerca piceifrons. The sequence continues at coordinate 37,325 of NW_025727596.1, read as the reverse complement.
TTTATTGTATCCCTCTGACGTTCTTATTGACGATGAAACACAGAAATTGCATCGGAATTAAATACAAAAGGCACACTGCCGACCTAAGTACAAGAAAACTGACTGTTCTTACTGTTTATGTTTTGAACCATTCCTGTGACACTAGTTATAGAATCTGTTGCTTCATTTCAAATTTACTGTATCCCTGTGACCTTCTTATTGACGATGAAACACAGAAATTGCATTGGAATTGAATACAAAAGGCACAATGCCGACATAAGTACAAGAAAACTGACTCTTCTTACTGTCTATGCTTTGAACCATTCCTGTGACACTAGTTAAAGATTCCGTTGCTTCACTTCAGGATTACTGTATCCCTTTCACCTTCTTATTGATGATGAAACACAGAAATTGCGTCTTAATTAAATACAAAAGGCACAATGCCGACTAAAGTACAAGAACACTGACTCTTCTTACTGTCTATGGTTTCAACCATCCCTGTGACACTAGTAATCGATTCCGATGCTTCACTTCAGGTTTACTGTATCCCTCTGACCTTCTTATTGACGATGAAACACAGAAATTGCATCTTTATTAAATACAAAAGGCACAATGCCGACTTCAGTACAAGAACACTAACTCATCTTACTGTCTATGGTTTGAACCATTCCTGTGACGCTAGTTATAGATTCCGATGCTTCACTTCAGGTTTACTGTATCCCTCTGACCTACTAATTGACGATGAAACACGTAAATTGCATCGGAATTAAATACAAAAGGCACAATGCTGACTTAAGCACAAGAAGACTGACTCTTCTTACTGTCTATGTTTTGAACCATTCCTGTGACACTAGTTATAGATTCCGATGCTTCACTTCAAGTTTACTGTATCCCTGTGACGCTGTTATTGATGATGCAACACAGAAGTTGCATCCGAATTAAATACAAAAGGCACAATGCCGACGCAAGTACAAGAAGACTGGCTCTTCTTACAGTCTATGTTTTGAACCATTCCTGTGACACTAGTTATAGATTCCGATGCTTCACTTCAGGTTTACTGTGCCTCTGACCTTCTTTTTGACGAAGAAACTCATAAATTGCATCGGAATTAAATACAAAATGCACAATGCCGACTCAAGTACAAGAAGACTGGCTCTTCTCACTGTCTATGTTTTGAACCATTTCTGTGACACTAGTTATAGTTTCCGATGCTTGCCTTCAGGTTTACTGTATCCCTCAGACCTTCTTATTGACGAAGAGACACAGAAATTGCACCGTAATTATAGTCAAAAGATTCAATGCCAACGTAAGTACAAGAAAACTGACTCTTCTTACTGTCAATGTTTTGAACCATTCCTGTTACACTAGATATAGATTCCGATGCTTCACTTCAGCTTTACTGTATCCCTGTGACCTTCGTATTGACGATGAAACTCAGAAATTGCATCGGAGTTAAATACAAAAGGCACAATGCCGACTTAAGTGTAAGAAAACTGACTCTTCTTACTGTCTATGATTTGAACCACTCCTGTGACACTAGTTATAGATTCCGATGCTTCTCTTCAGGTTTACTGTATCCCTCTGACCTTCGTATAGACGATGAAACACAGAAATTGCATCGGAATTAAATACAAAAGGCACAAAGCCGAATTAAGTACAAAAAGACTGACTCTTCTTACTGTCTATGTTTTGAACCATTCCTGTGACACTAGTCATAGATTCCGATGCCTCACTTTAGGTTTACTGTATCCCTCTGACCTTCTTATTAACGATGAAACACAGAAATTGCATCGGAATTAAATACAAAAGGCAAAATGCCGACTTAAGTACAAGATAACTGACTCTTCTTACTGACTATGTTTTGAACAATTCCTGTGACACAATTTATAGATTCCGATGCTTCACTTCAGGTTTGCTGTATCCCTCGGACCTTCAGGTTTGCTGTATCCCTCGGACCTTCTTATTGACGATGTAACACGGATCGGAGTTAAATACAAAAGGCACAATGCCGACTCAAGTACAAGAAGACTGGCTCTTCTTACTGTCTATGTTTTGAACCATTCCTGTGACACTAGTTATAGATTCCGATGCTTCACATCAGGTTTACTGTATCCCTCTGACCTTCGTATTGACGATGAAACACAGAAATAGCATCGGAATTAAATACAAAAAGCACAAAGCCGACTTAAGTACAAGAAGACTGTCGATTCTTACTGTCTACGTTTTGAATCATTCCTGTGACCCTAGTTATAGATTCCGATGCTTCACTTCAGGTTTACTGAATCCCTTTCACCTTTTTATTGACGATGAAGAACAGAAATTGCATCTTAATTAAATACAAAAAGCACAATGGTGACATAAGGACAAGAAGACTGCTTCTTCTTACTGTCTATGTTTTGAACCATTCCTGTGACACTACTTATAGATTCCGATGCTTCACTTCAGGTTTACTGTATCCCTCTGACCTTATTATTGACGATGAAACACAAACATTGCATCGGATTAAATACAAAAGGCACAATGCCGACTTCAGTACAAGAACACTGACTCTTCTTACTATCTATGTTTTGAGCCATTCCTGTGACACTAGTTATAGTTTCGGATGCTTCACTTCAGGTTTACTGTATCCCTCTGACCTTCTTATTGACGATGTAACACAGAAATTGCATCGGAATTAAATACAAAAGGCACAATAAAGACTCAAGTACAAGAAGACTGGCTCTTCTTACTGTCTATGTTTTGAACCTATTCTGTGACACTAGTTATAGATTCCGATGCTTAACTTCAGGTTTACTGTATCCCTCTGACCATCTTATTGACGAAGAAACACAGATATTGCATCGGATTAAATACAAAAGGCACAATGCCGACTTAAGTACAAGGAGACTGACCCTTCTTAAAGTCTATGTCTTGAACCATTCCTGTGACACTAGTTATAGATTCCGATGCTTCACTTCAGGTTTATTGTATCTCTCTGACCTTCGTATTGACAATGAAACACAGAAATTGCATCGGAATTAAATACAAAAGGCACAACGCCGACTTAAGTACAAGAAGACTGACCCTTCTTACTGTCTATGTTTTGAACGATTCCTGTGACACTAGTTATAGATTCCGATGCTTCACATCAGGTTTACTGTATCCCTCTGACCTTCGTATTGACGATGAAACACAGAAATAGCATCGGAATTAAATGCAAAATGCACAAAGCCGACTTAAGTACAAAAAGACTGACTCTTCTTACTGTCTATGTTTTGAACCATTCCTGTGACACTAGTCATAGATTCCGATGCTTCACTTCAGGTTTACTGTATCCCTCCGACCTTCTTATTAACGATGAAACACAGAAATTGCATCGGAATTAAATACAAAAGGCACAATGCCGGCTTAAGTACAAGATAACTGACTCTTCTTACTGACTATAATTTGAACCATTCCTGTGACACTAGTTATAGATTCCGATGCTTCACTTCAGGTTTACTGTATCCCTCTGAGCTTCTTGTTGACGATGAAACACAGAAATTGCATCGGAATCATATACAAATGGCACAATGCCGACTTAAGGACAAGAAGACTGACTATTCTTACTGTCTATGTTTTGAATCATTCCTGTGACACTAGTTATAGATTCCGATGCTTCACTTCAGGTTTACTGTATCCCTTTCACCTTTTTATTGACGAAGAAACACAGAAATTGCATCTTAATTAAATACAAAAAGCACAATGGCGACTTAAGTACAAGAAGACTGCTTCTTCTTACTGTCTATGTTTTGAACCATTCCTGTGACACTACTTATAGATTCCGATGCTTCACTTCAGGTTTACTGTATCCCTCTGACCTTATTATTGACAATGAAACACAAACATTGCATCTTAATTAAATACAAAAGGCACAATGCCGACTTGAGTACAAGAACACTGACTATTCTTACTGTCTATGTTTTGAACCATTCCTGTGACACTAGTTATAGATTCTGATGCTTCACTTCAGCTTTACTGCATCCCTCTGACCTTCGTATTGACGATGATACACAGAAATTGCATCGGAATTAAATACAAAAGGCACAAAGCCGACTCAAGTACAAGAAGACCGGCTCTTGTTACTGTCTATAATTTGAACCATTCCTGTGACACTAGTTATAGATTCCGATGCTTCACTTCAGGTTTACTGTATCCAGCTGACCTTATTGCGATGAAGCACAGAAATTGCATCGGAATTATATACAAAAGGCACAATGCTGACTTAAGTACAAGAAGACTGACTCTTCTTACTGTCTATGTTTTGAACCATTCCTGTGACACTACTTAAAGATTTCGATGCTTCACTTCAGGTTTACTGTATCCCTCTGACCTTCTTATTGACGATGAAACACAGGAATTGTATCTTAATTAAATACAAAAGGCACAATGCCGACTTCAGTACAAGAACACTAACTAATCTACGGTCTATGGTTTGAACCATTCCTATGACACTAGTTATAGATTCCGATGCTTCACTTCAGGTTTACTGTATCCCTCTGACTTACTTATTGACGATGAAACACGTAAATTGCATCGGAATCATATACAAGAGGCACAATGCCGACTTAAGCACAAGAAGACTGACTCTTCTTACTGTCTATGTTTTGAACCATTCCTGTGACACTAGTTATAGATTCCGATGCTTCACGTCAGGTTTACTGTATCGCTCTGACTTTCTTATTTACGATGGAACACAGAAATTGCATCGGAATTAAATACAAAAAGCACAATGCCGACTCAAGTACAAGAAGACTGCCTCTGCTTACTGTCTATGTTTTGAACCATTTCTGTGACACTAGTTATAGATTCCGATGCTTCACTTCCGGTTTACTGTATCCTTCTGACCTTCTTATTGGCGATGTAACACAGAAATTGCATCGGAATTAAATACAAAAGGCACAATGCCGACTCAAGTACAAGAAGACTGGCTCTTCATACTGTCTATGCTTTGAACCATTTCTGTGACACTAGTTATAGATTCCGATGCTTCACTTCAGGTTTACTGTATCCCTCTGACCTTCGTATTGACGATGAAACACAGAAATTGCATCGGAATTAAATACAAAAGGCACAATGGCGACTTAAGTACAAGAAGACTGACTCCTCTTACTGTCTATGTTTTGAACCATTCCTGTGACACTACTTATAGATTCCGATGCTTCACTTCAGGTTTTCAGGTTTACTGTATCCCTCTGACGCTCTTATTGATTATGAAACACAGAAGTTGCATCCGAATTAAGTACAAAAGGCACAATTCCGACCCAAGTACAAGAAGACTGGCTCTTCTTACTGTCTATGTTGTGAACCATTCCTGTGACACTAGTAATAGATTCCGACGCTTCACTTAGGGTTTACTGTGTCCCTCTGACCTTTTTATTGACGAAGAAACACATAAATTGCATCGGAATTAAATACAAAACGCACAATGCCGACTCAAGTACAAGAAGACTGGCCCTTCTTACTGTCTATGTTTTGAACCATTCCTGTGACACTAGTTATAGATTCCGATGCTTCACTTCAGGTTTGCTGTATCCCTCGGTCCTTCAGGTTTGCTGTATCCCTCGTACCTTATTGTTGACGATCTGACACAGAAAATTCATCGGAATTAAATACAAAAGGTACAATGCCGACTTCAGTACAAGAAGACTGACCCTTCTTACTGTCTATGTTTTGAACCATTCCTGTGACACTAGTTATAGATTCCGATCTTCACTGCAGGTTTACTGTATCCCTCTTACTTTATTATTGACGATGAAACACAAAAATTGCATCTTAATTAAATACAAAAGGCACAATGCCGACTTAAGCACAAGAAGACTGACTCTTCTTACTGTCTATGCTTTGAACCATTTCTGTGACACTAGTTATAGATTCCGATGCTTCACTTCAGGTTTACTGTATCCCTCTGACCTTCGTATTGACGATGAAACACAGAAATTGCATCGGAATTAAATACAAAAGGCACAATGGCGACTTAAGTACAAGAAGACTGACTCCTCTTACTGTCTATGTTTTGAACCATTCCTGTGACACTACTTATAGATTCCGATGCTTCACTTCAGGTTTTCAGGTTTACTGTATCCCTCTGACGCTCTTATTGATTATGAAACACAGAAGTTGCATCCGAATTAAGTACAAAAGGCACAATTCCGACCCAAGTACAAGAAGACTGGCTCTTCTTACTGTCTATGTTTTGAACCATTCCTGTGACACTACTTAAAGATTTCGATGCTTCACTTCAGGTTTACTGTATCCCTCTGACCTTCTTATTGACGATGAAACACAGGAATTGTATCTTAATTAAATACAAAAGGCACAATGCCGACTTCAGTACAAGAACACTAACTAATCTACGGTCTATGGTTTGAACCATTCCTATGACACTAGTTATAGATTCCGATGCTTCACTTCAGGTTTACTGTATCCCTCTGACTTACTTATTGACGATGAAACACGTAAATTGCATCGGAATCATATACAAGAGGCACAATGCCGACTTAAGCACAAGAAGACTGACTCTTCTTACTGTCTATGTTTTGAACCATTCCTGTGACACTAGTTATAGATTCCGATGCTTCACGTCAGGTTTACTGTATCGCTCTGACTTTCTTATTTACGATGGAACACAGAAATTGCATCGGAATTAAATACAAAAAGCACAATGCCGACTCAAGTACAAGAAGACTGCCTCTGCTTACTGTCTATGTTTTGAACCATTTCTGTGACACTAGTTATAGATTCCGATGCTTCACTTCCGGTTTACTGTATCCTTCTGACCTTCTTATTGGCGATGTAACACAGAAATTGCATCGGAATTAAATACAAAAGGCACAATGCCGACTCAAGTACAAGAAGACTGGCTCTTCATACTGTCTATGCTTTGAACCATTTCTGTGACACTAGTTATAGATTCCGATGCTTCACTTCAGGTTTACTGTATCCCTCTGACCTTCGTATTGACGATGAAACACAGAAATTGCATCGGAATTAAATACAAAAGGCACAATGGCGACTTAAGTACAAGAAGACTGACTCCTCTTACTGTCTATGTTTTGAACCATTCCTGTGACACTACTTATAGATTCCGATGCTTCACTTCAGGTTTTCAGGTTTACTGTATCCCTCTGACGCTCTTATTGATTATGAAACACAGAAGTTGCATCCGAATTAAGTACAAAAGGCACAATTCCGACCCAAGTACAAGAAGACTGGCTCTTCTTACTGTCTATGTTGTGAACCATTCCTGTGACACTAGTAATAGATTCCGACGCTTCACTTAGGGTTTACTGTGTCCCTCTGACCTTTTTATTGACGAAGAAACACATAAATTGCATCGGAATTAAATACAAAACGCACAATGCCGACTCAAGTACAAGAAGACTGGCCCTTCTTACTGTCTATGTTTTGAACCATTCCTGTGACACTAGTTATAGATTCCGATGCTTCACTTCAGGTTTGCTGTATCCCTCGGTCCTTCAGGTTTGCTGTATCCCTCGTACCTTATTGTTGACGATCTGACACAGAAAATTCATCGGAATTAAATACAAAAGGTACAATGCCGACTTCAGTACAAGAAGACTGACCCTTCTTACTGTCTATGTTTTGAACCATTCCTGTGACACTAGTTATAGATTCCGATCTTCACTGCAGGTTTACTGTATCCCTCTTACTTTATTATTGACGATGAAACACAAAAATTGCATCTTAATTAAATACAAAAGGCACAATGCCGACTTAAGCACAAGAAGACTGACTCTTCTTACTGTCTATGTTTTGAACCATTCCTGTGACACTAGTTATAGATTCGGATGCTTCACTTCAGGTTTACTGTATCCCTCTGACCTTCGTATTGACGATGAAACAAAGAAATTGCATCTTAAATAAATACAAAAATCACAATGCCGACTTAAGTACATGAAAACTGACTCTTCTTACTGTCTATGTTTTGAACCATTTCTGTGACACTAGTTATAGATTCCGATGCTTCACTTCCGGTTTACTGTATCCTTCTGACCTTCTTATTGGCGATGTAACACAGAAATTGCATCGGAATTAAATACAAAAGGCACAATGCCGACTCAAGTACAAGAAGACTGGCTCTTCATACTGTCTATGCTTTGAACCATTTCTGTGACACTAGTTATAGATTCCGATGCTTCACTTCAGGTTTACTGTATCCCTCTGATCTTCTCATTGACGAAGAAACTCAGATATTTCATCGGATTAAATACAAAAGGCACAAAGCCGACTTCAGTACAAGAAGACTGACCCTTCTTACTGTCTATGTTTTGAATCATTCCTGTGTCACTAGTTATAGATTCCGATGCTTCACTTCAGGTTTACTGTATCCCTCTGACCTTCGTATTGACGATGAAACACAGAAATTGCATCGGAATTAAATACAAAAGGCACAATGCCGACTTAAGTACAAAACGACTGGCTCTTCTTACTGTCTATGTTTTGAAAAATTCCTGTGACACTAGTTATAGATTCCGTGTGCTTCAATTCAGGTTTGCTGCATCCCTGTGCACTTCTTATTGACGATGAAACACAGAAATTGCGTCAGAATTGTATACAAAAGGCACAATGCCAACTTAAGTACAAGAGGACTGACTTTTCTTACTGTCTATGTTTTGAACCATTTCTGTGACACTAGTTTTAGATTCCGATGCTTCACTTCAGGTTTACTGTATCCCTCTGCATTGCTGTTACACTAGTTATAGATTCCGATGCTTCACTTCAGGTTTACTGTATCCCTCTGCATTGCTGTTACACTAGTTATAGATTCCGATGCTTCACTTCAGGTTTACTGTATCCCTCTGACCTTGTTATTGACGATGAAACACGTAATTGCATCGGAATTAAATACAAAAGGCACAATGCCGACTTCAGTACAAGAACACTATCCCATCTTACTGTCTATGGTTTGAACCATTCCTGTGACACTAGTTATAGATTCCGATGCTTCACTTCAGGTTTACTGTATCCCTCTGACCTACCTATTGACGATGAAACACGTAAATTGCATCGGAATCATATACAAAGGGCACAATGCCGACTTAAGCACAAGAAGACTGACTCTTCTTACTGTCTATGCTTTGAACCAATTCTGTGACACTAGTTATAGATTCCGATGCTTCACTTCAGGTTTACTGTATCCCTCTGACCTTCCTATTGACGAAGAAACACAGATATTGCATCGGAATTAAATACAAAAGGCAAAATGCCGACTCAAGTACAAGAAGACTGGCTCTTCTTACTAACTATGTTTTGAATTATTTCTGTGACACTAGTTATAGATTCCGATGCTTCACTTCAGGTTTACTGTATCCCTCTGACCTTCTTAATGACGAAGAAACACAGATATTGCATCGGAATTAAATACAAAAGGCACAATGCCGACTTAAGTACAAGAAGACTGACCCTTCTTACTGTCCATGTTTTGAACGATTCCTGTGACACTAGTTATAGATTCCGATGCTTCACTTCAGGTTCACTGTATCCCTCTGACCTTCGTATTGACGATGAAACACAGAAATTGCATCGGAATTAAATACAAAAGGCACAAAGCCGACTTAGGTACAAAAAGACTGACTCTTCTTACTGTCTATGTTTTGAACCATTCCTGTGGAACTAGTCATAGATTCCGATGCTTCACTTCAGGTTTGCTGTATCCCTCGGACCTTCAGGTTTGCTGTATCCCTCGTACCTTCTTATTGACGATCTGACACAGAAAATTCATCGGAATTAAATACAAAAGGCACAATGCCGACTTCAGTACAAAAAGACTGACTCTTCTTACTGTCTATGTTTTGAACCATTCCTGTGACACTAGTCATAGATTCCGATGCTTCACTTCAGGTTTACAGTATCCCTCTGACCTTCTTATTAACGGTGAAACACAGAAAATGCATCGGAATTAAATACAAAAGGCACAATGCCGACTTAAGTACAAGATAACTGACTCTTCTTACTGACTGTGTTTTGAACCATTCCTGTGACACTAGTTATAGATTCCGATGCTTCACTTCAGGTTTGCTGTATCCCTCGGACCTTCAGGTTTGCTGTATCCCTCGGACCTTCTTATTGACGATCAAACACAGAAAATTCATCGGAATTAAATACAAAAGGCACAATGCCGACTTCAGTACAAGAACACTGACTATTCTTACTGTCTATGCTTTGAACCATTCCTGTGACACTAGTTATAGATTCCGATGCTTCACTTCAGGTTTACTGTATCCCTCTGACCTTCTTATTGACGATGTAACACAGAAATTGCATCGGAATTAAATACAAAAGGCACAATGCCGACTCAAGTACAAGAAGACTGGCTCTTCTTACTGTCTATGTTTTGAACCATTTCGGTGACACTAGATATAGATCCCGATGCTTAACTTCAGGTTTACTGTATCCCTCTGACCTTCTTATTGACGAAGAAACACAGATATTGCATCGGATTAAATACAAAAGGCACAATGCCGACTTAAGTACAAGAAGACTGACCCTTCTTACTGTCTATGTTTTGAACCATTCCTGTGACACTAGTTATAGATTTCGATGCTTCACTTCAGGTTTACTGTATCCCTCCGACCTTCTTATTAACGATGAAACACAGAAATTGCATCGGAATTAAATACAAAAGGCACAATGCCGGCTTAAGTACAAGAGAACTGACTCTTTTTACTGACTATGATTTGAACCATTCCTGTGACACTAGTTATAGATTCCGATGCTTCACTTCAGGTTTACTGTATCCCTCTGGGCTTCTTATTGACGATGAAACACAGAAATTGCATCGGAATCATATACAAAAGGCACAATGCCGATTTAAGGACAAGAAGACTGACTATTCTTACTGTCTATGTTTTGAATCATTCCTGTGACACTAGTTATAGATTCCGATGCTTCACTCCAGGTTCACTGTATCCCATCCACCTTTTTATTGACGAAGAAACACAGAAATTGCATCTTAATTATATTCAAAAGACCCAATGCCGACTTAAGTACAAGATAACTGACCCTTCTTACTGTCTATGGTTTGAACCATTCCTATGACACTAGTTATAGATTCCGATGCTTCACTTCAGGTTTGGTGTATCCCTCGGACCTTCAGGTTTGCTGTTTCCGTCGGACTTTCTTATTGACGATCAAATACAGAAAATTCATCGGAATTAAATACAAAGGGCACAATGCCGACTTAAGTACAAGAACACTGACTATTCTTACTGTCTATGATTTGAACCATTCCTATGACACTAGTTATAGATTCCGATGCTTCACTTCAGGTTTACTGTATCCCTCTGACGCTCTAATAGATTATGAAACACAGACGTTGCATCCGAATAAAGTACAAAAGGCACAATTCCGACCCAAGTACATGAAGACTGGCTCTTCTTACTGTCTATGTTGTGAACCATTCCTGTGACACTAGTTATAGATTCCGACGCTTCACTTACGGTTCACTGTGTCCCTCTGACCTTCTTATTGACGAAGAAACACATAAATTGTATCGGAATTAAATACAGAACGCACAATGCCGACTCAAGTACAAGAAGACTGGCGCTTCTTACTGTCTATGTTTTGAACCATCTCTGTGACACTACTTATAGTTTCGGATGCTTCCCTTCAGGTTTACTGTATCCCTCAGACTTTCTTATTGACGAAGAGACACAGAAATTGCACCGTAATTATATTCAAAAGACCCAATGCCGACTTAAGTACAAGATAACTGACTCTTCTTACTGTCTATGTTTAAACCATTCCTGTGACACTAGTTATAGATTCCGATGCTTCACTTCAGGTTTACTGTATCCCTGTGACCTTCTTATTGACGATGAAACACAGATATTACATCGGAGTTAAATACAAAAGGCACAATGCCGACTTAAGTACAAGAAAACTGACTCTTCTTACTGTCTATGTTTTGAACCATTCCTGTGACACTAGTTATAGTTTCCGATGCTTCGCTTCAGGTTTACTGTATCCCTCTGACCTTCTTATTGACGATGAAACACGTAAATTGCATCGGAATAAATGCAAAAGGCACAATGCCGACTAAAGTACAAGAAGACTGTCTCTTCTTACTAACTATGCTATGAACCATTTCTGTGACACTAGTTATAGGTTCGGATGCTTCACTTCAGGTTTACTGTATCCCTCTGACCTTCTTATTAACTATGAAACACAGAAATTGCATCGGAATTAAATACAAAAGGCACAATGCCGACTTAAGTACAAGATAACTGACTCTTCTTACTGACTATGTTTCGAACCATTCCTGTGACACTAGTAATAGATTCCGATGCTTCACTTCAGGTTTGCTATATCCCTCGAACCTTCAGGTTTGCTGTATCCCTCGTACCTTATTATTGACGATCAAACACAAAAAATTCATCGGAATTAAATACAAAAGGCACAATGCCGACTTCAGTACAAGAACACTAACTAATCTTACTGTCTATGGTTTGAACCATTCCTATGACACTAGTTATAGATTCCGATGCTTCATTTCAGGTTTACTGTATCCCTCTGACTTACTTATTGACGATGAAACACGTAAATTGCATCGGAATCATATACAAAAGGCACAATGCCGACTTAAGCACAAGAAGACTGACTATTCTTACTGTCTTTGTTTCGAACCATTTCTGTGACACTAGTTATAAATTCCGATGCTTCACTTCAGGTTTACTGTATCACTCTGACCTCCTTATTGACGAAGAAACACAGATATTTCATCGGATTAAATACAAAAGGCACAATGCCGACTTAAGTACAAGAATACTGACCCTTCTTACTGTCTATGTTTTGAACCATTCCTCTGACACTACTTATAGATTCCGATGCTTCACTTCAGGTTTACTGTATCCCTCTGACCTTCTTATTGACGATGAAACACAGAAATTGCATCGGAATTAAATACAAAAGGCACACTGCCGACCTAAGTACAAGAAAACTGACTCTTCTTACTGTTTATGTTTTGAACCATTCCTGTGACACTAGTTGTAGAACCTGTTGCTTCTTTTCAAGTTTACTGTATCCCTGTGACCTTCTTATTGACGATGAAGCACAGAAATTGCATCGGAATTATATACAAAAGGCACAATGCCGACTTAAGTACAAGAAGACTGACTCTTCTTACTGTCTATGTTTTGAACCATTCCTGTGACACTAGTTAAAGATTCCGATGCTTCACTTCAGGTTTACTGTATCCCTCTGACCTTCTTATTGACGATCAAACACAGAAAATTCATCGGAATTAAATACAAAAGGCACAATGCCGGCTCAAGTACAAGAAGACCGGCTCTTCTTACTGTTTATGTTTTGAACCATTCCTGTGACACTAGTTATAGATTCCGATGCTTCACTTCAGGTTTACTGTATCCAGCTGACCTTCTTATTGACGATGAAGCACAGAAATTGCATCGGAATTATATACAAAAGGCACAATGCCGACTTAAGTACAAGAAGACTGACTCTTCTTACTGTCTATGTTTTGAACCATTCCTGTGACACTAGTTAAAGATTCCGATGCTTCACTTCAGGTTTACTGTATCCCCCTGACCTTCTTATTGACGATGAAACACAGAAATTGCATCTTAATTAAATACAAAAGGCACAATGCCGACTTCAGTACAAGAACACTAACTCATCTTACTGTCTATGGTTTGAACCATTCCTGTGAAGCTAGTTATAGATTCCGATGCTTCACTTCAGGTTTGCTGTATCCCTCTGACCTACTTATTGACGATGAAACACGTAAATTGCATCGGAATTAAATACAAAAGGCACAATGCGGACTTAAGCACAAGAAGACTGACTCGTCTTACTGTCTATGTTTTGAACCATTCCTGTGACACTAGTTATAGATTCCAATGCTTCACTTCAGGTTTACTGTATCCAGCTGACCTTATTGACGATGAAGCACAGAAATTGCATCGGAATTATATACAAAAGGCACAATGCTGACTTAAGTACAAGAAGACTGACTCTTCTTACTGTCTATGTTTTGAACCATTCCTGTGACACTACTTAAAGTTTTCGATGCTTCACTTCAGGTTTACTGTATCCCTCTGACCTTCTTATTGACGATGAAAGACAGAAATTGCATCTTAATTAAATACAAAAGGCACAATGCCGACTTCAGTACAAGAACACTAACTAATCTTACTGTCAATGGTTTGAACCATTCCTATGACACTAGTTATAGATTCCGATGCTTCACTTCAGGTTTACTGTATCCCTCTGACTTACTTATTGACGATGAAACACGTACATTGCATCGGAATCATATAAAAACGGCACAATGCCGACTTAAGCACAAGAAGACTGACTCTTCATACTGTCTATGTTTTGAACCATTCCTGTGACACTAGTTATAGATTCCGATGCTTCACGTCAGGTTTACTGTATCGCTCAGACGTTCGTATTTACGATGAAACACAGAAATTGCATCGGAATTAAATACAAAAGGCACAATGCCGACTCAAGTACAAGAAGACTGTCTCTCCTTACTGTCTATGGTTTGAACCAATTCTGTGACACTAGTTATAGATTCCGATGCTTCACTTCAGGTTTACTGTATCCCTCTGACCTCCTTATTGACGAAGAAACACAGATATTTCATCGGATTAAATACAAAAGGCACAATGCCGACTTAAGTACAAGAAGACTGACCCTTCATACTGTCTATGTTTTGAACCATTCCTGTGACACTAGTTACAGATTCCGATGCTTCACTTCAGGTTTACTGTATCCCTCTGACCTTCTTATTGACGATGTAACACAGAAATTGCATCGGAATTAAATACAAAAGGCACAATGCCGACTCAAGTACAAGAAGACTGGCTCTTCTTACTGTCTATGTTTTGAACCATTTCGGTGACACTAGATATAGATTCCGATGCTTAACTTCAGGTTTACTGTATCCCTCTGACCTTCTTATTGACGAAGAAACACAGATATTGCATCGGATTAAATACAAAAGGCACAATGCCGACTTAAGTACAAGAAGACTGACCCTTCTTACTGTCTATGTTTTGAACCATTCCTGTGACACTAGTTATAGATTTCGATGCTTCACTTCAGGTTTACTGTATCTCTCTGACCTTCGAATTGACGATGAAACACAGAAATTGCATCGGAATTAAATACAAAAGGCACAAAGCCGACTTAAGTACAAAAAGACTGACTCTTCTTACTGCCTATGTTTTGAACCATTCCTGTGACACTAGTCATAGATTCCGATGCTTCACTTCAGGTTTACTGTATCCCTCCGACCTTCTTATTAACGATGAAACACAGAAATTGCATCGGAATTAAATACAAAAGGCACAATGACGGCTTAAGTAGAAGAGAACTGACTCTCTTTACTGACTATGATTTGAACCATTCCTGTGACACTAGTTATAGATTCCGATGCTTCACTTCAGGTTTACTGTATCCCTCTGGGCTTCTTATTGACGATGAAACACAGAAATTGCATCGGAATCATATACAAAAGGCACAATGCCGATTTAAGGACAAGAAGACTGACTATTCTTACTGTCTATGTTTTGAATCATTCCTGTGACACTAGTTATAGATTCCGATGCTTCACTCCAGGTTCACTGTATCCCATCCACCTTTTTATTGACGAAGAAACACAGAAATTGCATCTTAATTATATTCAAAAGACCCAATGCCGACTTAAGTACAAGATAACTGACACTTCTTACTGTCTATGGTTTGAACCATTCCTATGACACTAGTTATAGATTCCGATGCTTCACTTCAGGTTTGCTGTATCCCTCGGACCTTCAGGTTTGCTGTTTCCCTCGGACTTTCTTATTGACGATCAAATACAGAAAATTCATCGGAATTAAATACAAAAGGCACAATGCCGACTTAAGTACAAGAACACTGACTATTCTTACTGTCTATGATTTGAACCATTCCTATGACACTAGTTATAGATTCCGATGCTTCACTTCAGGTTTACTGTATCCCTCTGACGCTCTTATTGATTATGAAACGCAGAAGTTGCATCCGAATTAAGTACAAAAGGCACAATTCCGACCCAAGTACAAGACGACTGGCTCTTCTTACTGTCTATGTTGTGAACCATTCCTGTGACACTAGTTATAGATTCCGACGCTTCACTTAGGGTTCACTGTGTCCCTCTGACCTTCTTATTGATGAAGAAACACATAAATTGCATCGGAATTAAATACAAAACGCACAATGCCGACTCAAGTACAAGAAGACTGGCGGTTCTTACTGTCTATGTTTTGAACCATCTCTGTGACACTACTTATAGTTTCGGATGCTTCCCTTCAGGTTTACTGTATCCCTCAGACCTTCTTATTGACGAAGAGACACAGAAATTGCACCGTAATTATATTCAAAAGACCCAATGCCGACTTAAGTACAAGATAACTGACTCTTCTTACTGTCTATGTTTAAACCATTCCTGTGACACTAGTTATAGATTCCGATGCTTCACTTCAGGTTTACTGTATCCCTGTGACCTTCTTATTGACGATGAAACACAGAAATTGCATCGGAGTTAAATACAAAAGGCACAATGCCGACTTAAGTACAAGAAAACTGACTCTTCTTACTGTCTATGTTTTGAACCATTCCTGTGACACTAGTTATAGTTTCCGATGCTTCGCTTCAGGTTTACTGTATCCCTGTGACCTTCTTATTGACGATGAAACACAGAAATTGCATCGGAGTTAAATACAAAAGGCACAATGCCGACTTAAGTACAAGAAAACTGACTCTTCTTACTGTCTATGTTTCGAACCATTCCTGTGACACTAGTAATAGATTCCGATGCTTCACTTCAGGTTTGCTATATCCCTCGAACCTTCAGGTTTGCTGTATCCCTCGTACCTTATTATTGACGATCTAACACAAAAAATTCATCGGAATTAAATACAAAAGGCACAATGCCGACTTCAGTACAAGAACACTGACTATTCTTACTGTCTATGTTTGAACCATTCCTGTGACACTAGTTATAGTTTCCGATGCTTCACTTCAGGTTTACTGTGTCGCTCTGACGTTCTTATTTACGATGAAACACAGAAATTGCATCGGAATTAAATACAAAAGGCACAATGCCGACTCAAGTACAAGAAGACTGTCTCTTCTTACTGTCTTTGTTTCGAACCAATTCTGTGACACTAGTTATAGATTCCGATGCTTCACTTCAGGTTTACTGTATCCCTCTGACCTTCTTATTGGCTATGTAACACAGAAATTGCATCGGATTAAATACAAAAGGCACAATGCCGACTTAAGTACAAGAATACTGACCCTTCTTACTGTCTATGTTTTGAACCATTCCTGTGACACTAGTTATAGATTCCGATGCTTCACTTCAGGTTTACTGTATCCCTCTGCCCTTCGTATTGACGATGAAACACAGAAATTGCATCGGAATTAAATACAAAAGGCACAATGCCGACTTAAGAACAAGAGGACTGACTCTTCTTACTGCCTATGTTTTGAACCATTCCTGTGACACTAGTTATAGATTCCGATGCTTCACTTCAGGGTTTCTGTATCCCTTTCACCTTCTTATTGATGATGAAACACAGAAATTGCATCTTAATTAAATACAAAAGGCACAATGCCGACTTAAGTACAAGAACACTGTCACTTCTTACTGTCTATGGTTTAAACCATTCCTGTGACACTAGTAATAGATTCCGATGCTTCACTTCAGGTTTACTGTATCCCTCTGACCTTATTGACGATCAAACACAGAAAATTCATCGGAATTAAATACAAAAGGCACAATGCCGGCTCAAGTACAAGAAGACTGGCTCTTCTTACTGTCTATGTTTTGAACCATTCCTGTGACGCTAGTTATAGATTCCGATGCTTCACTTCAGGTTTACTGTATCCAGCTGACCTTCTTATTGACGATGAAGCACTGAAATTGCATCGGAATTATATACAAAAGGCACAATGCCGACTTAAGTACAAGAAGACTGACTCTTCTTACTGTCTATGTTTTGAACCATTCCTGTGACACTAGTTAAAGGTTTCGATGCTTCACTTCAGGTTTACAGTATCCGTCTGACCTTCTTATTGACGATGAAACACAGAAATTGCATCTTAATTAAATACAAAAGGCACAATGCTGACTTCGTAACAAGAACATTAACCAATCTTACTGTCTATGGTTTGAACCATTCCTGTGACACTAGTTATAGATTCCGATGCTTCACTTCAGGTTTACTGTATCCCTCAGACGCTCTTATTGATTATGAAACGCAGAAGTTGCATCCGAATTAAGTACAAAAGGCACAATTCCGACCCAAGTACAAGACGACTGGCTCTTCTTACTGTCTATGTTGTGAACCATTCCTGTGACACTAGTTATAGATTCCGACGCTTCACTTAGGGTTCACTGTGTCCCTCTGACCTTCTTATTGACGAAGAAACACATAAATTGCATCGGAATTAAATACAAAACGCACAATGCCGACTCAAGTACAAGAAGACTGGCGGTTCTTACTGTCTATGTTTTGAACCATCTCTGTGACACTACTTATAGTTTCGGATGCTTCCCTTCAGGTTTACTGTATCCCTCAGACCTTCTTATTGACGAAGAGACACAGAAATTGCACCGTAATTATATTCAAAAGACCCAATGCCGACTTAAGTACAAGATAACTGACTCTTCTTACTGTCTATGTTTAAACCATTCCTGTGACACTAGTTATAGATTCCGATGCTTCACTTCAGGTTTACTGTATCCCTGTGACTTCTTATTGACGATGAAACACAGAAATTGCATCGGAGTTAAATACAAAAGGCACAATGCCGACTTAAGTACAAGAAAACTGACTCTTCTTACTGTCTATGTTTTGAACCATTCCTGTGACACTAGTTATAGTTTCCGATGCTTCGCTTCAGGTTTACTGTATCCCTCTGACCTTCTTATTGACGATGAAACACGTAAATTGCATCGGAATTGAATGCAAAAGGCACAATGCCGACTAAAGTACAAGAAGACTGTCTCTTCTTACTAACTATGCTATGAACCATTTCTGTGACACTAGTTATAGGTTCCGATGCTTCACTTCAGGTTTACTGTATCCCTCTGACCTTCTTATTAACTATGAAACACAGAAATTGCATCGGAATTAAATACAAAAGGCACAATGCCGACTTAAGTACAAGATAACTGACTCTTCTTACTGACTATGTTTCGAACCATTCCTGTGACACTAGTAATAGATTCCGATGCTTCACTTCAGGTTTGCTATATCCCTCGAACCTTCAGGTTTGCTGTATCCCTCGTACCTTATTATTGACGATCTAACACAAAAAATTCATCGGAATTAAATACAAAAGGCACAAAGCCGACTTCAGTACAAGAACACTGACTATTCTTACTGTCTATGTTTGAACCATTCCTGTGACACTAGTTATAGTTTCCGATGCTTCACTTCAGGTTTACTGTATCGCTCTGACGTTCTTATTTACGATGAAACACAGAAATTGCATCGGAATTAAATACAAAAGGCACAATGCCGACTCAAGTACAAGAAGACTGTCTCTTCTTACTGTCTTTGTTTCGAACCAATCCTGTGACACTAGTTATAGATTCCGATGCTTCACTTCAGGTTTACTGTATCCCTCTGACCTTCTTATTGGCTATGTAACACAGAAATTGCATCGGAATTAAATACAAAAGGCACAATGCCGACTCAAGTACAAGAAGACTGGCTCTTCATACTGTCTATGTTTTGAACCATTTCTGTGACACTAGTTATAAATTCCGATGCTTCACTTCAGGTTTACTGTATCACTCTGACCTTCTTATTGACGAAGAAACACAGATATTTCATCGGATTAAATACAAAAGGCACAATGCCGACTTAAGTACAAGAATACTGACCCTTCTTACTGTCTATGTTTTGAACCATTCCTGTGACACTAGTTATAGATTCCGATGCTTCACTTCAGGTTTACTGTATCCCTCTGCCCTTCGTATTGACGATGAAACACAGAAATTGCATCGGAATTAAATACAAAAGGCACAATGCCGACTTAAGAACAAGAGGACTGACTCTTCTTACTGCCTATGTTTTGAACCATTCCTGTGACACTAGTTATAGATTCCGATGCTTCACTTCAGGGTTTCTGTATCCCTTTCACCTTCTTATTGATGATGAAACACAGAAATTGCATCTTAATTAAATACAAAAGGCACAATGCCGACTTAAGTACAAGAATACTGTCACTTCTTACTGTCTATGGTTTAAACCATTCCTGTGACACTAGTAATAGATTCCGATGCTTCACTTCAGGTTTACTGTATCCCTCTGACCTTATTGACGATCAAACACAGAAAATTCATCGGAATTAAATACAAAAGGCACAATGCCGGCTCAAGTACAAGAAGACTGGCTCTTCTTACTGTCTATGTTTTGAACCATTCCTGTGACGCTAGTTATAGATTCCGATGCTTCACTTCAGGTTTACTGTATCCAGCTGACCTTCTTATTGACGATGAAGCACTGAAATTGCATCGGAATTATATACAAAAGGCACAATGCCGACTTAAGTACAAGAAGACTGACTCTTCTTACTGTCTATGTTTTGAACCATTCCTGTGACACTAGTTAAAGGTTTCGATGCTTCACTTCAGGTTTACAGTATCCGTCTGACCTTCTTATTGACGATGAAACACAGAAATTGCATCTTAATTAAATACAAAAGGCACAATGCTGACTTCGTAACAAGAACATTAACCAATCTTACTGTCTATGGTTTGAACCATTCCTGTGACACTAGTTATAGATTCCGATGCTTCACTTCAGGTTTACTGTATCCCTCTGACGCTCTTATTGATTATGAAACGCAGAAGTTGCATCCGAATTAAGTACAAAAGGCACAATTCCGACCCAAGTACAAGACGACTGGCTCTTCTTACTGTCTATGTTGTGAACCATTCCTGTGACACTAGTTATAGATTCCGACGCTTCACTTAGGGTTCACTGTGTCCCTCTGACCTTCTTATTGACGAAGAAACACATAAATTGCATCGGAATTAAATACAAAACGCACAATGCCGACTCAAGTACAAGAAGACTGGCGGTTCTTACTGTCTATGTTTTGAACCATCTCTGTGACACTACTTATAGTTTCGGATGCTTCCCTTCAGGTTTACTGTATCCCTCAGACCTTCTTATTGACGAAGAGACACAGAAATTGCACCGTAATTATATTCAAAAGACCCAATGCCGACTTAAGTACAAGATAACTGACTCTTCTTACTGTCTATGTTTAAACCATTCCTGTGACACTAGTTATAGATTCCGATGCTTCACTTCAGGTTTACTGTATCCCTGTGACCTTCTTATTGACGATGAAACACAGAAATTGCATCGGAGTTAAATACAAAAGGCACAATGCCGACTTAAGTACAAGAAAACTGACTCTTCTTACTGTCTATGTTTTGAACCATTCCTGTGACACTAGTTATAGTTTCCGATGCTTCGCTTCAGGTTTACTGTATCCCTCTGACCTTCTTATTGACGATGAAACACGTAAATTGCATCGGAATTGAATGCAAAAGGCACAATGCCGACTAAAGTACAAGAAGACTGTCTCTTCTTACTAACTATGCTATGAACCATTTCTGTGACACTAGTTATAGGTTCCGATGCTTCACTTCAGGTTTACTGTATCCCTCTGACCTTCTTATTAACTATGAAACACAGAAATTGCATCGGAATTAAATACAAAAGGCACAATGCAGACTTAAGTACAAGATAACTGACTCTTCTTACTGACTATGTTTCGAACCATTCCTGTGACACTAGTAATAGATTCCGATGCTTCACTTCAGGTTTGCTATATCCCTCGAACCTTCAGGTTTGCTGTATCCCTCGTACCTTATTATTGACGATCTAACACAAAAAATTCATCGGAATTAAATACAAAAGGCACAATGCCGACTTCAGTACAAGAACACTGACTATTCTTACTGTCTATGTTTGAACCATTCCTGTGACACTAGTTATAGTTTCCGATGCTTCACTTCAGGTTTACTGTATCCCTCTGACCTTTTTTTTGACGAAGAAACACAGATATGGCATCGAATTAAATACAAAAGGCACAATGCCGACTTAAGTACAAGAAGACTGTCCCTTCTCACTGTCTATGTTTTGAACCATTCCTGTGACACTAGTTATAGATTCCGATGCCTCACTTCAGGTTTACTGTATCCAGCTGACCTTATTGACGATGAAGCACAGAAATTGCATCGGAATTATATACAAAAGGCACAATGCCGACTTCAGTACAAGAACACTAACTAATCTTACTGTCTATGGTTTGAACCATTCCTATGACACTAGTTATAGATTCCGATGCTTCATTTCAGGTTTACTGTATCCCTCTGACTTACTTATTGACGATGAAACACGTAAATTGCATCGGAATCATATACAAAAGGCACAATGCCGACTTAAGCACAAGAAGACTGACTATTCTTACTGTCTATGTTTTGAACCATTCCTGTGACACTAGTTATAGATTCCGATGCTTCACGTCAGGTTTACTGTATCGCTCTGACGTTCTTATTTACGATGAAACACAGAAATTGCATCGGAATTAAATACAAAAGGCACAATGCCGACTCAAGTACAAGAAGACTGTCTCTTCTTACTGTCTTTGTTTCGAACCAATTCTGTGACACTAGTTATAGATTCCGATGCTTCACTTCAGGTTTACTGTATCCCTCTGACCTTCTTATTGGCTATGTAACACAGAAATTGCATCGGAATTAAATACAAAAGGCACAATGCCGACTCAAGTACAAGAAGACTGGCTCTTCATACTGTCTATGTTTTGAACCATTTCTGTGACACTAGTTATAAATTCCGATGCTTCACTTCAGGTTTACTGTATCACTCTGACCTTCTTATTGACGAAGAAACACAGATATTTCATCGGATTAAATACAAAAGGCACAATGCCGACTTAAGTACAAGAATACTGACCCTTCTTACTGTCTATGTTTTGAACCATTCCTGTGACACTAGTTATAGATTCCGATGCTTCACTTCAGGTTTACTGTATCCCTCTGCCCTTCGTATTGACGATGAAACACAGAAATTGCATCGGAATTAAATACAAAAGGCACAATGCCGACTTAAGAACAAGAGGACTGACTCTTCTTACTGCCTATGTTTTGAACCATTCCTGTGACACTAGTTATAGATTCCGATGCTTCACTTCAGGGTTTCTGTATCCCTTTCACCTTCTTATTGATGATGAAACACAGAAATTGCATCTTAATTAAATACAAAAGGCACAATGCCGACTTAAGTACAAGAACACTGTCACTTCTTACTGTCTATGGTTTAAACCATTCCTGTGACACTAGTAATAGATTCCGATGCTTCACTTCAGGTTTACTGTATCCCTCTGACCTTATTGACGATCAAACACAGAAAATTCATCGGAATTAAATACAAAAGGCACAATGCCGGCTCAAGTACAAGAAGACTGGCTCTTCTTACTGTCTATGTTTTGAACCATTCCTGTGACGCTAGTTATAGATTCCGATGCTTCACTTCAGGTTTACTGTATCCAGCTGACCTTCTTATTGACGATGAAGCACTGAAATTGCATCGGAATTATATACAAAAGGCACAATGCCGACTTAAGTACAAGAAGACTGACTCTTCTTACTGTCTATGTTTTGAACCATTCCTGTGACACTAGTTAAAGGTTTCGATGCTTCACTTCAGGTTTACAGTATCCCTCTGACCTTCTTATTGACGATGAAACACAGAAATTGCATCTTAATTAAATACAAAAGGCACAATGCTGACTTCGTAACAAGAACATTAACCAATCTTACTGTCTATGGTTTGAACCATTCCTGTGACACTAGTTATAGATTCCGATGCTTCACTTCAGGTTTACTGTATCCCTCTGACCTTATTGACGATGAAACACAGAAATTGCATCGGAATTAAATACAGAAGGCACAATGCCGACCTAAGTACAAGAAAACTGACTCTTCTTACTGTTTATGTTTTGAACCATTCCTGTGACTCTAGTTACAGATTCCGTTGCTTCATTTCAGGTTTTTTGTATCCCTGTGACCTTCTTATTGACGATGAAACACAGAAATTGCATCGGAATTAAATACAAAAGGCACAATGCCGACTTACGTACAAGAAAACTGACTCTTCTTACTGTCCATGATTCGAACCATTGCTGTTACACTAGTTATACATTCCGATGCTTCACTTCAGGTTTACTGTATCCCTCTGACCTACTTATTGACGATGAAACACGTAAATAGCATCGGAATTAAATACAAAAGGCACAATGAAGACTTAAGCACAAGAAGACTGACTCTTCTTACTGTCTATGTTTTGAACCATTCCTGTGACACTAGTTATAGATTCCGATGCTTCACGTCAGGTTTACTGTATCGCTTTGACGTTCTTATTGACGATGAAACACAGAAATTGCATCGGAATTAAATACAAAAGGCACAATGCCGACTCAAGTACAAGAAGACAGTCTCTTCTTACTGTCTATGTTTCGAACCATTCTGTGACACTAGTTATAGATTCCGATGCTTCACTTCAGGTTTACTGTATCCCTCTGACGTTCTTATTGACGATGAAACACAGAAATTGCATCGGAATTAAATACAAAAGGCACACTGCCGACCTAAATACAAGAAAACTGACTCTTCTTACTGTTTATGTTTTGAACCATTCCTGTGACACTAGTTATAGGATCTGTTGCTTCATTTCAAGTTTACTGTATCCCTGTGACCTTCTTATTGACGATGAAACACTGAAATTGCATTGGAATTAAATACAAAAGGCACAATGCCGACATAAGTACAAGAAAACTGACTCTTCTTACTGTCTATGTTTTGAACCGTTCCTGTGACACTACTTAAAGTTTTCGATGCTTCACTTCAGGTTAACTGTATCCCTCTGACCTTCTTATTGACGATCAAACACAGAAAATTCATCGGAATAAAATACAAAAGGCACAATGCCGGCTCAAGTACAAGAAGACCGGCTCTTCTTACTGTTTATGTTTTGAACCATTCCTGTGACACTAGGTATAGATTCCGATGCTTCACTTCAGGTTTACTGTATCCAGCTGACCTTATTGACGATGAAGCACAGAAATTTCTTCGGAATTATATACAAAAGGCACAATGCTGACTTAAGTACAAGAAGACTGACTCTTCTTACTGTCTATGTTTTGAACCATTCCTGTGACACTACTTAAAGTTTTCGATGCTTCACTTCAGGTTTACTGTGTCCCTCTGACCTTCTTATTGACGATGAAAGACAGAAATTGCATCTTAATTAAATACAAAAGGCACAATGCCGACTTCAGTACAAGAACACTAACTAATCTTACTGTCTATGTTTTGAACCATTCCTGTGACACTAGTTATAGATTCCGATGCTTCACGTCAGGTTTACTGTATCGCTCAGACGTTCGTATTTACGATGAAACACAGAAATTGCATCGGAATTAAATACAAAAGGCACAATGCCGACTCAAGTACAAGAAGACTGTCTCTTCTTACTGTCTATGGTTTGAACCAATTCTGTGACACTAGTTATAGATTCCGATGCTTCACTTCAGGTTTACTGTATCCCTCTGACCTCCTTATTGACGAAGAAACACAGATATTTCATCGGATTATATACAAAAGGCACAATGCCGACTTAAGTACAAGAAGACTGACCCTTCATACTGTCTATGTTTTGAACCATTCCTGTGACACTAGTTATAGATTCCGATGCTTCACTTCAGGTTTACTGTATCCCTCTGACCTACTTATTGACGATGAAACACGTAATTGCATCGGAATTAAATACAAAAGGAACAATGCCGACTTCAGTACAAGAACACTAACTCTATGTCTATGGTTTGAACCATTCCTGTGACACTAGTTATAGTTTCCGATGCTTCACTTCAGGTTTACTGTATCCCTCTGACCTACTTATTGACGATGAAACACGTAAATAGCATCGGAATTAAATACAAAAGGCACAATGCCGACTTAAGCACAAGAAGACTGGCTCTTCTTACTGTCTATGCTTTGAACCATTCCTGTGACACTAGTTATAGATTCCGATGCTTCACGTCAGGTTTACGGTATCCCTCTGACGTTCTTATTGACGATGAAACACAGAAATTGCATCGGAATTAAATACAAAAGGCACAATGCCGACTCAAGTACAAGAGGACTGTCTCTTCTTACTGTCTATGTTTTGAACCAATTCTGTGACACTAGTTATAGATTCCGATGCTTCACTGCAAGTTTACTGTATCCCTCTGACGTTCTTATTGACGATGAAACACAGAAATTGCATCGGAATTAAATACAAAAGGCACACTGCCGACCTAAGTACAAGAAAACTGACTCTTCTTACTGTTTATCTTTTGAACCATTCCTGTGACACTAGTTATAGATTCTGTTGCTTCATTTCAAGTTTACTGTATCCCTGTGACCTTCTTATTGACGATGAAACACAGAAATTGCATTGGAATTAAATACAAAAGGCACAATGCCGACATAAGTGCAAGAAAACTGACTCTTCTTACTGTCTATGTTTTGAACCATTCCTGTGACACTAGTTATAGATTCCGATGCTTCACTTCAGGTTTACCGTATCCCTTTCACCTTCTTATTGACGATGAAACACAGAAATTGCATCTTAATTAAATACAAAAGGCAAAATGCCGACTAAAGTACAAGAACACTGACTCTTCTTACTGTCTATGGTTTGAACCATTCCTGTGACACTAGTAATAGATACCGATGCTTCACTTCTTGTTACTGTATCCAGCTGACCTTCTTATTGACGATGAAGCACAGAAATTGCATCGGAATTATATACAAAAGGCACAATGCCGACTTAAGTACAAGAAGACTGACTCTTCTTAATGTCTATGTTTTGAACCATTCCTGTGACACTAGTTATAGATTCCGATGCTTCACTTCAGGTTTACTGTATCCCTCTGACCTACTTATTGACGATGAAACACGTAAATTGCATCGGAATTAAATACAAAAGGCACAATGCGGACTTAAGCACAAGAAGACTGACTCTTCTAACTGTCTATGTTTTGAACCATTCCTGTGACACTAGTTATAGATTCCGATGCTTCACTTCAGGTTTACTGTATCCCTCTGACCTACTTATTGACGATGAAACACGTAAATTGCATCGGAAATAAATACAAAGGGCACAATGCGGACTTAAGCACAAGAAGACTGACTCTTCTTACTGTCTATGTTTTGAACCATTCCTGTGACACTAGTTATAGATTCCAATGCTTCACGTCAGGTTTACTGTATCCCTCTGACCTTCTTATTGACGATCAAACACAGAAAATTCATCGGAATTAAATACAAAAGGCACAATGCCGGCTCAAGTACAAGAAGACCGGCTCTTCTTACTGTTTATGTTTTGAACCATTCCTGTGACACTAGTTATAGATTCCGATGCTTCACTTCAGGTTTACTGTATCCAGCTGACATTCATATTGACGATGAAGCACAGAAATTGCATCGGAATTATATACAAAAGGCACAATGCCGACTTAAGTACAAGAAGACTGACTCTTCTTACTGTCTATGTTTTGAACCATTCCTGTGACACTAGTTAAAGATTCCGATGCTTCACTTCAGGTTTACTGTATCCCTCTGACCTTCTTATTGACGATGAAACACAGAAATTGCATCTTAATTAAATACAAAAGGCACAATGCCGACTTCAGTACAAGAACACTAACTCATCTTACTGTCTATGGTTTGAACCATTCCTGTGACGCTAGTTATAGATTCCGATGCTTCACTTCAGGTTTACTGTATCCCTCTGACCTACTTATTGACGATGAAATACGTAAATTGCATCGGAATTAAATACAAAAGGCACAATGCGGACTTTAGCACAAGAAGACTGACTCTTCTTACTGTCTATGTTTTGAACCATTCCTGTGACACTAGTTATAGATTCCGATGCTTCACGTCAGGTTTACTGTATCGCTCAGGCGTTCTTATTTACGATGAAACACAGATATTGCATCGGAATTAAATGCAAATGGCACAATGCCGACTCAAGTACAAGAAGACTGTCTCTTCTTACTGTCTATGGTTTGAACCAATTCTGTGACACTAGTTATAGATTCCGATGCTTCACTTCAGGTTTACTGTATCCCTCTGACCTCCTTATTGACGAAGAAACACAGATATTTCATCGGATTAAATACAAAAGGCACAATGCCGACTTAAGTACAAGAAGACTGACCCTTCATACTGTCTATGTTTTGAACCATTCCTGTGACACTAGTTATAGATTCCGATGCTTCACTTCAGGTTTACTGTATCCCTCTGACCTTCGTATTGACGATGAAACACAGAAATTGCATCGGAATTAAATACAAAAGGCACAATGCCGACTTAAGTACAAAAAGACTGACTCTTCTTACTGTCTATGTTTTGAAAAGTTCCTGTGACACTAGTTATAGATTCCGTATGCTTCACTTCAGGTTTGCTGTATCCCTGTGAGCTTCTTATTGACGATGAAACACAGAAATTGCATCAGAATTATATACAAAAGGCACAATGCCGACTTAAGTACAAGAGGACTGACTCTTCTTACTGTCTATGTATTGAACCATTCCTGTGACACTAGTTATAGATTCCGATGCTTCACTTCAGGGTTTCTGTATCCCTTTCACCTTATTGATGATGAAACACAGAAATTGCACCTTAATGAAATACAAAAGGCACAATGCCGACTTAAGTACAAGAACACTGACCCTCTTACTGTCTATGGTTTGAACCATTCCTGTGACACTAGTAATAGATTCCGATGCTTCACTTCAGGTTTACTGTATCCCTCTGACCTTCTTATTGACGATCAAACACCGAAAATTCATCGGAATTAAATACAAAAGGCACAATGCCGGCTCAAGTACAAGAAGACTGGCTCTTCTTACGGTTTATGTTTTGAACCATTCCTTTGACACTAGTTATAGATTCCGATGCTTCATTTCAGGTTTTCTGTATCCCTGTGACCTTCTTATTGACGATGAAACACAGAAATTGCATCGGAATTAAATACAAAAGTCACAATGCCGACTTAAGTACAAGAGAACTGACACTTCTTACTGTCCATGATTTGAACCATTGCTGTTACACTAGTTATAGATTCCGATGCTTCACTTCAGGTTTACTGTATCCCTCTGACCTTGTTATTGACGATGAAACACGTAATTGCATCGGAATTAAATACAAAAGGAACAATGCCGACTTCAGTACAAGAACACTAACTCATCTTACTGTCTATGGTTTGAACCATTCCTGTGACACTAGTTATAGTTTCCGATGCTACACTTCAGGTTTACTGTATCCCTCTGACCTACTTATTGACGATGAAACACGTAAATAGCATCGGAATTAAATACAAAAGGCACAATGCCGACTTAAGCACAAGAAGACTGGCTCTTCTTACTGTCTATGCTTTGAACCATTCCTGTGACACTAGTTATAGATTCCGATGCTTCACGTCAGGTTTACGGTATCCCTCTGACGTTCTTATTGACGATGAAACACAGAAATTGCGTCGGAATTAAATACAAAAGCCACAATGCCGACTCAAGTACAAGAAGACTGTCTCTTCTTACTGTCTATGTTTTGAACCAATTCTGTGACACTAGTTATAGATTCCGATGCTTCACTTCAGGTTTACTGTATCCCTTTCACCTTCTTATTGACGATGAAACACAGAAATTGCATCTTAATTAAATACAAAAGGCACAATGCCGACTAAAGTACAAGAACACTGACTCTTCTTACTGTCTATGGTTTGAACCATTCCTGTGACACTAGTAATAGATTCCGATGCTTCACTTCAGGTTACTGTATCCAGCTGACCTTCTTATTGACGATGAAGCACAGAAATTGCATCGGAATTATATACAAAAGGCACAATGCCGACTTAAGTACAAGAAGACTGACTCTTCTTAATGTCTATGTTTTGAACCATTCCTGTGACACTAGTTAAAGATTCCGATGCTTCACTTCAGGTTTACTGTATCCCTCTGACCTTCTTATTGACGATGAAACACGTAAATTGCATCTTAATTAAATACAAAGGCACAATGCCGACTTCAGTACAAGAACACTAACTCATCTTACTGTCTATGGTTTGAACCATTCCTGTGACACTAGATATACATTCCGATGCTTCACTTCAGGTTTACTGTATCCCTCTGATCTACTTATTGACGATGAAACACGTAAATTGCATCGGAATTAAATACAAAAGGCACAATGCGGACTTAAGCACAAGAAGACTGACTCTTCTTACTGTCTATGTTTTGAACCATTCCTGTGACACTAGTTATAGATTCCGATGCTTCACTTCAGGTTTACTGTATCCCTCTGACCTACTTATTGACGATGAAACACGTAAATTGCATCGGAAATAAATACAAAGGGCACAATGCGGACTTAAGCACAAGAAGACTGACTCTTCTTACTGTCTATGTTTCGAACCATTCCTGTGACACTAGTTATAGATTCCAATGCTTCACGTCAGGTTTACTGTATCCCTCTGACCTTCTTATTGACGATGAAACACAGAAATTGCATCGGAATTAAATACAAAAGCCACAATGCCGACTCAAGTACAAGAAGACTGTCTCTTCTTACTGTCTATGTTTTGAACCAATTCTGTGACACTAGTTATAGATTCCGATGCTTCACTTCAGGTTTACTGTATCCCTATTACCTTCTTATTGACTAAGAAACACAGATATTGCATCGGAATTAAATACAAAATACACAATGCCGACTTAAGTACAAGAAGACTGACCCTTCTTACAGTCTATGTTTTGATCCAATCCTGAGACACTAGTTATAAATTCCGATGCTTCACTGCAGGTTTACTGTATTCTTCTGACCTTCTTATTGACGATGAAACTCAGAAATTGCATCGGAATTAAATACAAAAGGCACAATGCCGACCTAAGTACAAAAAAACTGACTCTTCTTACTGTTTATGTTTTGAACCATTCCTGTGACACTAGTTACAGATTCCGATGCTTCATTTCAAGTTTACCTTATCCCTGTGACCTTCGTATTGACGATGAAACACAGAAATTGCATTGGAATTAAATACAAAAGGCACAATGCCGACTTAAGTACAAGAAAACTGACTCTTCTTACTGTCCATGATATGAACCATTGCTGTTACACTAGTTATAGATTCCGATGCTTCACTTCAGTTTTACTGCATCCCTCTGACCTTCATAATGACGATGAAACACGTAAATTGCATCGGAATTAAATACAAAAGGCACAATGCCGACTTATGTACAAGAAGACTGACTCTTCTTACTGTCTATGTTTGAACCATTCCTGTGACACTAGTTATAGATTCCGATGCTTCACTTCAGGTTTACTGTATCCCTCTGACCTTCTTATTGACGATGAAACACAGAAATTGCATCGGAATTAAATAGAAGAGGCACAATCCCTACTCAAGTACAAGAAGACTGGCTCTTCTTACTGTCTATGTTTTGATTCATTTCTGTGACACTAGTTATAGATTCCGATGCTTCACTTCAGGTTTACTGTATCCCTCTCACCTTCTTATTGACGATGAAACACAGAAATTGCATCTTAAATAAATACAAAAGGCACAATGCCGACTTAAGTACAAGAACACTGACTCTTCTTACTGTCTATGTTTGCACCATTCCTGTGACACTAGTTATAGATTCCGATGCTTCACATCAGATTTTCTGTATCCCTCTGACCTACTTGTTGACGATGAAACACAGAAATTGCATCTTAATTAAATACAAAAGGCACAATGCCGACTTCAGTACAAGAACACTAACTCATCTTACTGTCTATGGTTTGAACCATTCCTGTGACATTAGTTATAGATTCCGATGCTTCACTTCAGGTTTACTGTATCCCTCTGACCTACTTATTGACGATGAAACACGTAAATTGCATCGGAATTAATTACAAAAGGCACAATGCCGACTTAAGTACAAGAAGACTGACCCTTCTTACAGTCTATGTTTTGATCCAATCCTGTGACACTAGTTATAAATTCCGATGCTTCACTTCAGGTTTACTGTATCCTTCTGACCTTCTTATTGACGATGAAACTCAGAAATTGCATCGGAATTAAATACAAAAGGCACAATGCCGACCTAAGTACAAAAAAACTGACTCTTCTTACTGTTTAAGTTTTGAACCATTCCTGTGACACTAGTTACAGATTCCGATGTTTCATTTCAAGTTTACCTTATCCCTGTGACCTTCTTATTGACGATGAAACACAGATATTGCATTGGAATTAAATACAAAAGGCACAATGCCGGCTCAAGTACAAGAAGACCGGCTCTTCTTACTGTTTATGTTTTGAACCATTCCTGTGACACTAGTTATAGATTCCGATGCTTCACTTCAGGTTTACTGTATCCAGCTGACATTCTTATTGACGATGAAGCACAGAAATTGCATCGGAATTATATACAAAAGGCACAATGCCGACTTAAGTACAAGAAGACTGACTCTTCTTACTGTCTATGTTTTGAACCATTCCTGTGACACTAGTTAAAGATTCCGATGCTTCACTTCAGGTTTACTGTATCCCTCTGACCTTCTTATTGACGATGAAACACAGAAATTGCATCTTAATTTAATACAAAAGGCACAATGCCGACTTCAGTACAAGAACACTAACTCATCTTACTGTCTATGGTTTGAACCATTCCTGTGACGCTAGTTATAGATTCCGATGCTTCACTTCAGGTTTACTGTATCCCTCTGACCTACTTATTGACGATGAAACACGTAAATTGCATCGGAATTAAATACAAAAGGCACAATGCGGACTTTAGCACAAGAAGACTGACTCTTCTTACTGTCTATGTTTTGAACCATTCCTGTGACACTAGTTATAGATTCCGATGCTTCACGTCAGGTTTACTGTATCGCTCAGGCGTTCTTATTTACGATGAAACACAGATATTGCATCGGAATTAAATGCAAATGGCACAATGCCGACTCAAGTACAAGAAGACTGTCTCTTCTTACTGTCTATGGTTTGAACCATTCCTGTGACACTAGTTATAGTTTCCGATGCTACACTTCAGGTTTACTGTATCCCTCTGACCTACTTATTGACGATGAAACACGTAAATAGCATCGGAATTAAATACAAAAGGCACAATGCCGACTTAAGCACAAGAAGACTGGCTCTTCTTACTGTCTATGCTTTGAACCATTCCTGTGACACTAGTTATAGATTCCGATGCTTCACGTCAGGTTTACGGTATCCCTCTGACGTTCTTATTGACGATGAAACACAGAAATTGCGTCGGAATTAAATACAAAAGGCACAATGCCGACTCAAGTACAAGAAGACTGTCTCTTCTTACTGTCTACGTTTTGAACCAATTCTGTGACACTAGTTATAGATTCCGATGCTTCACTTCAGGTTTACTGTATCCCTTTCACCTTCTTATTGACGATGAAACACAGAAATTGCATCTTAATTAAATACAAAAGGCACAATGCCGACTAAAGTACAAGAACACTGACTTTTCTTACTGTCTATGGTTTGAACCATTCCTGTGACACTAGTAATAGATTCCGATGCTTCACTTCAGGTTACTGTATCCAGCTGACCTTCTTATTGACGATGAAGCACAGAAATTGCATCGGAATTATATACAAAAGGCACAATGCCGACTTAAGTACAAGAAGACTGACTCTTCTTAATGTCTATGTTTTGAACCATTCCTGTGACACTAGTTAAAGATTCCGATGCTTCACTTCAGGTTTACTGTATCCCTCTGACCTTCTTATTGACGATGAAACACAGAAATTGCATCTTAATTAAATGCAAAGGCACAATGCCGACTTCAGTACAAGAACACTAACTCATCTTACTGTCTATGGTTTGAACCATTCCTGTGACACTAGTTATACATTCCGATGCTTCACTTCAGGTTTACTGTATCCCTCTGATCTACTTATTGACGATGAAACACGTAAATTGCATCGGAATTAAATACAAAAGGCACAATGCGGACTTAAGCACAAGAAGACTGACTCTTCTTACTGTCTATGTTTTGAACCATTCCTGTGACACTAGTTATAGATTCCGATGCTTCACTTCAGATTTACTGTATCCCTCTGACCTACTTATTGACGATGAAACACGTAAATTGCATCGGACATAAATACAAAGGGCACAATGCGGACTTAAGCACAAGAAGACTGACTCTTCTTACTGTCTATGTTTTGAACCATTCCTGTGACACTAGTTATAGATTCCAATGCTTCACGTCAGGTTTACTGTATCCCTCTGACCTTCTTATTGACGATGAAACACAGAAATTGCATCGGAATTAAATACAAAAGCCACAATGCCGACTCAAGTACAAGAAGACTGTCTCTTCTTACTGTCTATGTTTTGAACCAATTCTGTGACACTAGTTATAGATTCCGATGCTTCACTTCAGGTTTACTGTATCCCTATTACCTTCTTATTGACTAAGAGACACAGATATTGCATCGGAATTAAATACAAAATACACAATGCCGACTTAAGTACAAGAAGACTGACCCTTCTTACAGTCTATGTTTTGATCCAATCCTGAGACACTAGTTATAAATTCCGATGCTTCACTGCAGGTTTACTGTATTCTTCTGACCTTCTTATTGACGATGAAACTCAGAAATTGCATCGGAATTAAATACAAAAGGCACAATGCCGACCTAAGTACAAAAAAACTGACTCTTCTTACTGTTTATGTTTTGAACCATTCCTGTGACACTAGTTACAGATTCCGATGCTTCATTTCAAGTTTACCTTATCCCTGTGACCTTCGTATTGACGATGAAACACAGAAATTGCATTGGAATTAAATACAAAAGGCACAATGCCGACTTAAGTACAAGAAAACTGACTCTTCTTACTGTCCATGATATGAACCATTGCTGTTACACTAGTTATAGATTCCGATGCTTCACTTCAGTTTTACTGCATCCCTCTGACCTTCATAATGACGATGAAACACGTAAATTGCATCGGAATTAAATACAAAAGGCACAATGCCGACTTATGTACAAGAAGACTGACTCTTCTTACTGTCTATGTTTGAACCATTCCTGTGACACTAGTTATAGATTCCGATGCTTCACTTCAGGTTTACTGTATCCCTCTGACCTTCTTATTGACGATGAAACACAGAAATTGCATCGGAATTAAATAGAAGAGGCACAATCCCTACTCAAGTACAAGAAGACTGGCTCTTCTTACTGTCTATGTTTTGATTCATTTCTGTGACACTAGTTATAGATTCCGATGCTTCACTTCAGGTTTACTGTATCCCTCTCACCTTCTTATTGACGATGAAACACAGAAATTGCATCTTAAATAAATACAAAAGGCACAATGCCGACTAAAGTACAAGAACACTGACTCTTCTTACTGTCTATGGTTTGAACCATTGCTGTGACACTAGTAATAGATTCCGATGTTTCACTTCAGGTTTACTGTATGCCTTAGACCTTCTTATTGACGATCAAACACAGAAAATTCATCGGAATTAATTACAAAAGGCACAATGCCGACCCAAGTACAAGAAGACCGGCTCTTCTTACTGTCTATGTTTTGAACCATTCCTGTGACACTAGTTATAGATTCCGATGCTTCACTTCAGGTTTACCGTATCCCTCTGACCTTCTTATTGACGATGAAACACGTAAATTGCATCGGATTTAAATACAAAGGGCACAATGCCGACAAAAGTACAAGAAGACTGGCTCTTCTTACTGTCTATGTTTCGAACCATTTCTGTGACACTAGTTATAGATTCCGATGCTTCACTTCAGGTTTACTGTATCCCTCTGACCTTCGTAATGACGAAGAAACACAGATATTGCATCGGAATTAAATACAAAAGGCACAATGCCGACTTAAGTACAAGAAGACTGACCCTTCTTATTGTCTATGTTTTGAACGATTCCTGTGACACTAGTTATAGATTCCGATGCTTCACTACAGGTTTACTGTATCCCTCTGACCTTCGTATTGACGATGAAACACAGAAATTGCATCGGAATTAAATACAAAAGGCACAATGCCGACTTAAGTACAAGATAAAAGACTCTTCTTACTGACTATGTTTTGAACCATTCCTGTGACACCAGTTATAGATTCCGATGCTTCACTTCTGGTTTACTGTATCTCTCTGACCTTCTTATTGACAATGTAACACAGAAATTGCATCGGAATTAAATACAAAAGGCACAATGGCGACTTAAGTACAAGATGACTGACTCTTCCTACTGTCTATGTTTTGAACCATTCCTGTGACACTAGTTATAGATTCCGATGCTTCACTTCAGGTTTACTGTATCCCTCTGACCTTCGTAATGACGAAGAAACACAGATATTGCATCGGAATTAAATACAAAAGGCACAATGCCGACTTAAGTACAAGAAGACTGACCCTTCTTATTGTCTATGTTTTGTACGATTCCTGTGACACTAGTTATAGATTCCGATGCTTCACTTCAGGTTTACTGTATCCTTCGGACCTTCGTATTGACGATGAAACACAGAAATTGCATCGGAATTAAATACAAAAGACACAATGCCGACTTAAGTACAAGATAACTGACTCTTCTTACTGACTATGTTTTGAACCATTCCTGTGACACTAGTTATAGATTCCGATGCTTCACTTCAGGTTTACTGTATCCCTCTGACCTTCTTATTGACGATGAAACACAGAAATTGCATCGGAATTAAATAGAAGAGGCACAATCCCTACTCAAGTACAAGAAGACTGGCTCTTCTTACTGTCTATGTTTTGATTCATTTCTGTGACACTAGTTATAGATTCCGATGCTTCACTTCAGTTTTACTGCATCCCTCTGACCTTCATAATGACGATGAAACACGTAAATTGCATCGGAATTAAATACAAAAGGCACAATGCCGACTTATGTACAAGAAGACTGACTCTTCTTACTGTCTATGTTTGAACCATTCCTGTGACACTAGTTATAGATTCCGATGCTTCACTTCAGGTTTACTGTATCCCTCTGACCTTCTTATTGACGATGAAACACAGAAATTGCATCGGAATTAAATAGAAGAGGCACAATCCCTACTCAAGTACAAGAAGACTGGCTCTTCTTACTGTCTATGTTTTGATTCATTTCTGTGACACTAGTTATAGATTCCGATGCTTCA